>NW_026273317.1:0-95000 GCF_020536995.1 Dreissena polymorpha | reverse complement strand
ATAAGGTATTTATGATTTCACCCTTTTGCTTTAGGTATGACATCGAAGGTTTACTTGGACAAAGACCACGTGCACCAACTGACGTTTCATCCGTCATGAAAAATGGACTGAGCGTCTGCGAAGGTTACGCAAGTGTTATGGAAACTGTGTGTAGGTAAGAATATATGGGTACTTATGTACCCATTCCTTCTAGAATGAAATGAGCTTACACAAATATATGTTTAAAGGCTAAGTTATTAGGTTATAATTGTTCACCCTTAACAGATCTGCAGGCATAGAAGTAAAGAAACTATCAGGGTTTTCAAAGGGACTTGGGTATAGTACTGATAAGAAGATAACGACTTCATCAGCGACAGACCATGCCTGGAATGCCGTTCGTCTTGATGGGAAGTGGTTCTTATTGGACAGCACATGGGGAGCTGGTTATTCGGACGGGCAGACATTTATTAAAGCGTTCGATGAATTCTACTTTTTGACCGACCCGGTCATGTTTGTTAACGATCATTTTCCCTACATGAATCATAATATGTCTGAAAGCATGAAATGGCAACTACTGAAGAACCCAATCTCGCTTGAGCATTTCAACAACAATGTTCAGCTCAAATCACATGCCTTTGTTTTAAATGTGACACCTGTAAGTCACAAACGTGGACATATTGTAATGAATGATGAAATACAGCTGATATTTAAAAGCCAAAATATTCTGCGGTTCAGCGCAAGACTGTCGCATTTTGATGGAAACTCTTTCCGCGAAATGCTCAATTCAACATTTGCAAATAGTAAGAGTGGAGTGAGTTTTATTACGGTTCATCCACGTATTGTCGGAAAATATAGACTCGACATTTTTGCACAACACCGTACCGACGAAGGGCGGTTACATCAAGTTGCTGTTTATAGCATTCAATGTGATAGTGTCAAGGACTCGACGTTTGAATTTCCAAAGGTTTTCAAATCCGACTACACTGATGAGTGTCAGATTATCCAACCCAAGAACGCTCGACTTCTGGCTAACAGTGAAGTCGTATTTGAAATAAATGCTCCACATTTAAATTCAATCAGTGTTAACGATGAAATGTTGCAAGGAAAGGGAGGAAAATTCCGTGGTACAATTAAAACACATAAAGAGGGTGTATCATACACTGTGAACGCGGTATTTCGCGAAGGTTCTACTACACATTTTCGTGGAATGTTTCAGTTTTACACATGTTAGTGATTGAACATGTGGTAGGGTGCACTGTGTGAACAGTGTGTGCAAATTAAAGACACCATTTTACGTTTTGATATGTATTTGTATTTTATGGCAGTGTAATGCTGCAGTGTTTATATGTATTTATATGTACACGATGATTTGTGAGAACATTTGTTCATCATTTAAATAATTATTAATCCGTAGTGACATATGATGTCGATATTGAGATTGACAATACACACCATGCATGCTATTAAAAAATTTGCATTCTGCATACAATACGTATATGTACTGCGGTTCAACTCCAGTTGCTCATATTTAAATAAATATTATTTGTAAACACACAGTCATTCTCACTGCTTACGCTTAATTTCAAATACTACCACTTTTCATGAGATCAAATTTGATAACAAATGTTTAACAATTAACTTGTCCTCATATATGGTAGTTTCTTGTTGAGTCGGGGGTTCTTTTAAAGTCGTAAAATTACTTGATAGAACGTTTCAACATTATGCAGTTGTTACAGAAAAGAGTCAATATTGAAATTCATCAGAGCTCTTATCAAATATGTCCTCTTTTATAAATTGTTTATGTAGTGTTCTTTCGTAACCCAAACTCGTTTAGCTATGAGTATTTTCCATACTACATTTTTTCACAAGAAATTTATCTCATCTGCAATGTCAGTTAAATGCTATTTAAAGGTACGCAAATCTTGAAGTTGGAGTAGCAAAAAAAGAATACATGGCGGTTTGACACTTTCAAGACAATCGATTATTCAGTATAAGTTCAGACGATAAACATTTAGCCTCTAACTGTCTCTCTCTCGGTCTCTCTCTCTATGACTGTTATCTATATATTCTCTATCGTTTTATATGACTGTCTCTCTCCTAATCTCTCTCTACTATATCTATATCTCTATCTATCTATATATCATATAAAGATCTATCTCTCTCTCTCTCTTATATCTCATATCTACTTTCTCTCTCTCTCTCTCTATCTCTTCTCTCTCTCTCTCTATACTCTCTCTCTCCTATCTCTCTCTCTCGCTCTGACTGTCTCTCTCTTGTCTCTCCTTTGACTGTCTCTCTCCTCTGACTGTCTATGTCTCTTCTATTATCTCTGTCTAGTCTGTCTGTCTGTTCTCTCTCTCTTCTCTCTATATCTCTATCTCTTATCCTCTCTCTCTCTACTCTCTCTCTCTCTCTCTCTCTCTCTTCTCTCTCTCTTCTTTCTCTCTCTATCTCATTATCTCTCTCTCTCCTCTCTCTCTCTCTGACTGTCTCTCTCTCTCTGTCTCTCTGCCTCTGACTGTCTCTCTCTCTCCATTTGACTGTCTCTCTCCCTCTGACTGTCTCTCTCTCTCTCTCTCTCTCTCTCTCTCTCTCTCTCTCTCTCTCTCTCTCTCTCTCTCTCTCTCTCTCTCTCTCTCTCTCTCTTTCCCTCTCTCTCTCTTTCTCTTTCTCTCTCTGTCTCTCCCTCTAATTGTCTGTCTGTTTCTCACCCCCCCTCTCCCCCTCACCCCAACACCCCATCATCCACTCACAACCTTTCCCTGTCTCCCTCTCTCCCGCTCTCCCTATCTCCCGCGCTCTCGTGCTCGCTCGCTCGCTCTTTCTCTCTCACACACACACACACACACACGAGCGCGCGCGCGCGCGCACCCACCCACACACACACACGCATACACGCGCACACACACACACACACACACACACACACACGCACACACACAGAGACAGACACATTCTCTCTCTCACACACACTTTCTCTGTCTCTCTATCTCTTACATTCTCTCATTTTCTATCCCGTCCCCTTCTCCCTATCCTCCCCGTTATTATTGATTTTTATTCAATAACATTTTATCGTTTTCTTACTACAATTATTTATACACGCCTAAAGTTAAGCCACCGATTATGTTAAAAACACATGACTTAGTGCTTCCAGACATTCTGAAACAGAGACTTTGCTTGGCTAGTGCTGTACATCCACTGGGTTCTGTCTCCAAAAATATGGACGATAGCTTATCAATAGTTTAAATTAATAATATATACAGTGATACACACATAGATTTGATAATCACTTAAATCCATGGCATTTCTATATGTTTTAAAGCGCATAATAGAGGACAAAATTCATTAATATTTAATATTTTATCAGCCGTTTGATATTGCTTACACTGCTTGGGTCTTAACATGTACATGCATTTGCATGTTCTCAGTACATGCCTATCAATTACCTTTTCTGTGTCTACACGAGCCAAAATAAGAAACCTTTATACAGAAAACTATCTGACTCTAGCTGAACAATAATTACATAGCATAGATAACGTTACCGAATAGTCCGAGCTATACCCAATTGTCGGCGTCAGCGTAATGATTATGTTAAACGTGCAATCTATTTTTATTACTTTTTCTACTACAAGTATTCAATCGAAATTTCATACATTTATGTTCAGGTTCGTTGTTACTGAACAAGTTCTATACCTATGACATGCAATTAAGAATAATAATGCTTTGTTTCATTCTTACACAAAAAATGGTTATGGTAAATATGCAACATCTCATGATCAGTGTTTCTACTAAATGTATGCAAATTAAACTTCACAAACGTGTTCACGGTCATTGTGTGAGGCCATTGCCCATATTCAATATATTATATTTGCACTTACGTAGAATTGCTTCACTTATTGCACGTAGAAAAATGTTAATTGTAATAATGCAGCATCGTTATATCACAGTTCCTACTATTCAAGCAGGTATTCAAACATTTGTTTGGGGGTCATTCCGTGAGGCAACTGACAAAGTTCCATGACTGTGACTTCCAATTTACTGGGTTGCTGCCCATTTCTGTATTTTTGTTTTTCGTTTGATTTCAACTCATCAATAACTCCATATATATGGTTTATATTATGATTCACTGACTGCTACCTATAACTTTAACCATGTAGTCGACATAATTATGCCCTATTTAGTGCCCATAAGCGACTATTTAAGTTTTGTCTGGCAAACGATGTGTAGGTTAACATTTGCGTGCAACACGTTTTCTGCAATATTACAGATATTCAATTGATAGGAGTTCATAATGCGATATTACGACCAAGGAAAATAACTGTTAACTGCAATTCAGCGTAAATATGCCTTTTTGTCTCAGAAAAATCAATTGAATGTTTGCGTCCTGTCTAAAATGACGACCTATGATAAGAATGCATTTGGATTCGGCGACAAAAGGTAAAACATGCGTTCAAAAACTTCAGTAATTATGGGGAGAGTGTAATGCAATTGTGTGTTTAGTAAGCTTTCATGCCGATCTAGTGAAATTACATTTGGAACATTGGTTAAGGTCACTTTAACGAAAAAAAGCTGAACATTTTCTACCAATAAATTAAGTCTGGATGGAGAGTTTATGCTGAAAGGTTGTATGTAGGAAGCTGAAATGCAGACCTAGGTTGTGAATGTAGCAGGGACCAGTTATTTGAGGTTTGAAAATAAATGAAGAGTTTAGGCTTATAGTTGTTTGTGTTTTGTTTTGGAAAATGACACTTATTTTGCTCTTTTTTGCATTCAACCATTGAGAAGATGAATGGCAATTACATAGCAATAATTTAAATTTCTCAATAAGTATTCTTTGTGCACATGATTCCTTAAAACAATCAAGGGTCAGGTATAAGGGTGGAAGAATGAAATTATACCTACATGTAGTGTAAACTTTGCAATGACTAGATGCATTTAAGTGTCCTATTTGTGAAGCATGTGTTTTGTATGAATATATGAATGTTTTTAATTTCATAAACGTGACTTTGAGACCCGTGACCGCCTAATTGATTGTTTATATCCCAAAAACTGTGCCCTTGAACTATCTGCCAGGACATACTGTTGACAACACTGACGTCAAATCCAATGTTCCCTTGCTGGAATCCCAAGGAATCGAAAAAAGTGCAGGTCAAAGTCGATGTGTTTTAGTCGGTACTGATGCAGTTCTCTATGTTGGAAGATTGATGCGTCGACGACTTTTGAACTCAACCATTTGGACACGTCGATGTTAGTTCAATTGTGAACATATTATTTGAAAAAAAAAAGAATAACAAAAGCCTGCAGAGTAAAAACGACGCCAAACATGTATTAGCATGTGTAACTGGCTTTGTTTCTACATATGTTTTGATTGCGGGATTTTGTTATCTATTGTCTTCTAAGCACAGTTAAGTGTATAAATTTGCTTCTCGAATATTACATCAATACATGTACATGTCTTTTAGTTTTTTACGTACTCTGACGGGTATTAGTGCGACCAGTTTCACACACTTATTTTTTAAATATGAAACTGAGACAATATTGTTTTGTAATTATGTCAAATGTGGCATTTATTCAAGGCGTTTCGCGGCCAGAAAAGTAAAACATTGCAGAAAAAAACGAAAGTTAAATAAGGAGTACGATCAATCTAAGCGTGAGTTTCTACTAGGATGTCTGGAAATTTATCCATTGGTTATGAATGATGATAACGGAATGCAGATTAAATATTATTTTGTACAAGGAATGCAAAGTATTTTGTGACAGGTTGCTCCTAGTACAAATTGACAGCATTTTTTAACAGTCTTATGGACACATGCTAGTTGCAGCTTTAGAGTAAGCTAAGAGCAAAACAAATAACAATCCATAACTCGTACGAAAAAAAACTGCAAATTTCGAATGCTACGGTTTTCAATAAGCTATCAAACATGTTTAGAGTCTTACCAGATTTGTTAGTCAACAACAGACCATTTACTGACTTTAAATGGATTTGCACGTTTGATGATATGGTAGGAACGCAGCCAGGTAAAACTATCATAAACATAAAAGCTGCACAAGTTTTTGTAAATGCAATTGCATCAACTCTTTTTGATAAAATATCAACATAACTTTCAAATTGTTACTTCGTATTCTTAGTGTCTGGCGACTCGTCAGATTCTGATTCCGATAATGAATCTGAGGTTTATGATCGCCTGTTAAGCGTTTTTGAAATTGCTGATAACGACTAAATTATCAGGTCATGAATAAACAGTGAAATCATATGTTCCAAAATGTGTAAAATATGAAAGGTATAAGTTCAAGAAAAGCTCTGAACTCGTAGTTACCTTTCTGGGACACCTAATTACAGGAGTTTGTCCGCCGTCTGGGCAATGAGTCATATAAAGTAAGTTTCCATCCGTGACATGCATTGAATTTGCGTACTTAGTTCACGTATTTAGTTATTCATGTTTTCCATCGTCTGTCCACTTCCGCGTTGGTGCATGCCTCTGTCGTCTTTCTGTTCTTTATACGACTCCTTTGTCGTAAGGTATATCTTAATGCGATAATACAGAAACGATGGTCCGGTGAGCTACTTTATTTATGTCGATTTGCTGATATTTATACATGTATATTAAAAGCGTTGACGACGCGGTAGGATATGACTAATCGTAATATCATCTGCGGATTATTCTGTAAGATACATTGAAAATCGTAATACATCGTCCATCTCCGGAATCCTCCGTAAGACACCCAACGCGTGATTCGTCTCGTGCTACAAGACTGTATACATCGCGCGTTAAACAAGCATTTGTTACTGAAATGTTAATGAAGAGAGCACCGTCAACGTTCATTTGAGTTGCAATTTGAACAGAATACAGAATTTCCAATAGTACTTCAACATAACATTGGACTCTTTTTAAATGAATTTATAAAGTTTGCAAAATTATTCAAAACCGACATTTAACTGGATTCATACCTAATGTTTTATCAGTTTCAAGAAGATAATCAAACAATGACTATTGAGTGCATATGGCATTCAGAGTATCATTTCTTATCGCAGAACTGGCTAGAAGACATGTTACGCATAAAATGTAGTGTACAAACATTAATGACAGGGTTGATTATAAATACCGTTTAGATATGTATTTTTGGTATATATTCGATCTATTAATGTGAAAAAAACACGAATAGTTCGATATTAAAAATGTTTCACTTAAAAAAATATGTATCATAAGTTTTTATAAATATAACTACAATTTATAAATAGCATTAGTATTTACTATATACTAGTATAAATGTTCATTAATTTATAGATTGTTCATTTCAGATTTATTTAATTGAACGATTAAATGTTGCTTTAATGATGAAGATTTTGCAAATAATGTTCTTAACCTAGTATTCAGAAGGTTTCACTACAACCATATATAGAACACTGTACCGCTCAATAAGGTGGTCTAAAATAGATCACTTTCTTTCTGTTATGTGCCTTTAATGATAACGTAATGTCAACAAAACATTGCTTATATATAAATCGGAAATCGAATATAGCAGTTCATTCAAGTGCTATTCAAATAGGAATACAATATAATAAAATCAATATTTATAATGGCAGTAAAAACATGTAAGTCCAAATTAATTTCTTCATAACTATATGTATTGTATAATAAATTAATTACCATTACACATGCGTATGCATACATGTATTATGTGCATGTTTTTATAAAACGTCATATTTTATATTTTTGTTCACAACAAAAGTTCACGGTTCATCAAAGGGATAAAATACTGGTCACGACTGGGAAGTATGTGTTTTTTAGTATTGTTTAACATTCCATCTATATTCTACTAACTAATTGGCTTGTCAAGATTACAAAAAGAACAAAAACATGTTTTCAATTGTTCAACAAAGGTTAATTCAACATTTGGATATGATTGATTTAAAGTGAAGTTGAATATGCATTGTTTTGACACAATGTTTGTCATTCACATGATAATCATATTCTTAATGTCAGGTGTTATGAATATTGCTTAAACTATGGTTATGTGTCTAAGAATTAAATGTAATGTAGAAAATATTTTAAACACACATGTTTCAGTACCTAAGCTTTGAACTACTATTACGGCAATTATATATAACATGGGAAGACATTTGATCTGATTTTAAGTGTGTTAGTTATTTTGATTTGTAAAATGTCAGGGCTTACAATAAATAACTAATTAATGTGAAAAAAAAGTTAAAATCAATAGAAACTAAGATTTGTGTCATGTTTTTTTACGTTGGTTTCCCAGGTGGGTTTTGCCTATTTCAAAGATGGGATTCCAGTTACTACTATATGCAGATCTGTTATCATCGGGTATATACTGCGCTGATCACCGCTGGGATTCCCAGTAGGTGTGGTGATAAGGGTGTTCGAGTGTGATGTACACGTATTTATAATTATTTTGTCACACGTTTGAACCTCATGCGTTCTTTGGGTTAATCTTACGTTTGGTGAACGATTTCTTGTTACATGTGCCAACATGCAAATGGAAATGGCTGAAGTTTTAAATTTTGCGCTATTTTGGCTCAAAAAGCTAAGTAAAACGGAAATTATTATAAACCGTGCTTGTAAACTAAAATAAAAAAAAATAACTAATAAATACAGAATCGATTCTTCATTTAAAAACGCGTACAGGATTAGTAGCATACCCTTCCCTGCTTGATACTCGAATATTATGGCCTTGTAATTGATAAAATAAACGTTGCGGTTTGCATCATCTGATAATTAGCATTACACCTTTACTTCGAATAGAACAACGACAATGAAAATCTAATTAAATAACGAAAATACCTGTAACCGTATTGTTAATTGCTATATCAATCATTTGGGCAGTTGCGCATTAATTAGGCTAATTTTGAAGATAACATAAACGATAAGTTCTTATCACCGTAACAAAAGGACAAAATTGGGAGTTCTTTTGTATTATGGCTTTATTAACAAGGTCACCTGTGTAATGTCAGCAAAACGACTTTTGTAAATTGGTAATTTGTGAATTATTCAGATACTTTATTGACTTATAAACGTTGAACAGATACTGGAATTTAATGCAATTCGGCTATAAAATATTAACCTGACAGAACTGAAACCGAGAGTGTATCTGGTATACATATATTTAACAGGTTTTTGCTCAGTCTTCATTTGTTGCTTGTGGGTCGGTTCTTGGGCCAACAAGTATTCAGAGCCATATAGCTGCTATAGTGATGTGTGCAACATGTGAGTACAAAACTACGTTATATGCTTAAGATAGCAATATGCAAATTTAATGAATTTCTAGAAGAGTGCTACAATCATAAAATTACTTTCGTTTATTGTTTATAGTTATATTATGCTGTCAAAAAAGTAGCAATCCGTCCAACATTATGCCTTTGATGTGTTCTTATCTCTCGCTGAGTGCACAACTTTGTCAAAACGTTAACCTTGAACAAGGGCAGCTGGTTCTTCAATGCTTCAAGGGAAATTCGACAGCTCGTTACAAATGCCTTATTTCGAGGAGTGTCCCATATTTTTGTTATTGCGAAATATTTGATTGTAAAAGAAACGCCTTCGATGCATATGTTAATAGATTGTATAGCTTACAATTTCGATTATAATGTAAATATAATAAACAATAAACGTGAGTTACAATTTAAAGATATTGATTTTAGTGATGATGACGCACAGTTTTGTGACGGAACCTACATGATATGTCGTCAGTGTAATGTCGTCAGGGAGGACTGCTTTACAAGACTGCACGTTTGTAATTGCTCCCAGTTCTGTACTGGTAATTCAAAAACTAACTAATTCATTCATCCCAAGTCGCGTGCTTATAAGATATAGCAATGCTTCTTTCAATGCCATTAGAGTGTTTTGTTGTTAAAGTGATGTTTGAAATGTTCCCAAGCGTATTGTACTAAAACAGCATGCTACATAATTCTGATTTTCTTTTCAGAATATGTGTATAGACGGGATATAGAAAAACAACGATGTATTTTACAGCGGTTTATTTGGTTATTAAAAATTCAATTCTTATCACGTATACAATTAATGTGAAAATATAATAAACAATCAAAGTTTTGTTAATTGTGTTAACCTGCGACCAAAGAAATAAACAGCGTTTTCCATTGAAATCACAAGATGGGCCTATACAAATCCGAACTAATCAGATTCCATAAATGTTTAAGTTTCAAAGCCAAATAAGACACTAGCTTTCAGACTGACGAAATGAATTGTTCATCATATCTGGCAGTTACAAAAAAAATATAAAGAAAACAATTTCCAGTTGAAGGATGCGTGCTTCCACCTTCACCAGAACATGGTCGGTATAACGTTAATACCACACGCGTACCTATCGGTGTCAAGTTAGAGGTCACGTGTATAGCGGGATACACCGTTCGGGACGATAATCCGATGACATGCAGTAATTTCTCAGTCTGGACAGGGTCCTTACCATCGTGTTCAGGTAACACTTTCAATAATATTGCAATATTGTTTTTGTTGAACTATTATTACGGAATCAGCAACAAAATGCATAATGACATTTGTAACATTTCTGTTTTGATATATTGATAAATCTATAAGAATAAGGAGATAAATCAATAAGGGAAAAAAACGTATCCAGCATAGAGAAGGACTGTGCTTACATATATAAATGAAACGTGAAAATCAACACTAAGCAATAATACGGTTATTTGGATGAGATTTCATAGCATTGTAATATGTTGTATTATAACACCATGTATCACTATTGCATACTTTTGCAGAATCAAACATTGATAGGAACATTATACTCATAATAACCTTTGGAGCGGGTCTAGTTATATCACTCGTCATCAACCTTATATTTGCTCACCGATGCCACAAGATGCAAATGAAGAAACGTCAAGCTTATAATGTCAAGCAATCTTATAATCAAGAGGAACCACACATTGTTGAGCATACAAGAGGTAGAAAATATCGAAATGTAATTTAAGGGACAATTATTTAAATTTATTTTTTAACTAAGCTTATCTTCATTTCGGTGTTTATTAATTAGTTTTTGAACATATAGGTGTCGTTTAAATAAACGATAGGTAACTTGTTTTATCACTATAAAAAATGTCTGAGACATTTGTCGAGTCCGTCTGTGAAAAACTAAGTACTAGTTATGAAATGAATATGAATGAAATATGAATGCGATTAATCTGTCAAAACCGTCGATGTGACTCCTTTGTATGAAGATCTTCAGTTATAAATGTTCAACTATACTCAAGTTACATTTCACAACACCGGATATAAATAAAAACGAAAAGTGTATCTATCATTATTGTGTTTTGTATTTGTGTTAAGATGCAGAGCAGTGTGGTATTGGATACAAGTCAGAGACAAAAAGGCTCCTTCCATCAGCACCCGATGAGCGAAAAATTGATGTCGAAGACAATAGTAAAACAGAACATGATCCTAATGAACGGCATCCACCAATGACAAGCTATCAACACGAAGATGGAACACGTGGGAATATGGGTAAATCAGATATGAATTATATTCCTGATGGAACATCACATGCAGAGAACAACACATTGAATGGAGGCATGCAGAATGAAGGATGCAGTTTCAGCCAAACTGTTGGCCACGGCCAAAATGTGTCCGTTGTTCGTAAGTGAAACGTTTTTGACGCGCTTAGTTTGCTACATTTGAATAATATTAAACATAATTTAAATATATATTTTATATGTTATTTGTTCAGTTTAAGTCTACATTATGTATAATATTTGAAGCTAGCATTGATTCGTGTTCTTGTTTAGAGTATTAATTGAAGCGCACAATGTACATGCAAATGGTATAGCGCTTCTAATTTTAATTTATTGTTGCAAAAATTTAGTTTAAATAAATACTTCTAAATTCTTTACAGTTCACAGCATAAGTATGGTTCTAATTTGTAACTAGTTATGCATTTTATAATGTTCTGAAAATTTGGTCGAACAATCATTGTGTTCATTCCATTTAAGTAAATCTTACCAACGGCACACCACCAGCTGCAACAAATATTATTGCGAAGCAGGAAAATCTCTCGGCTCAGCAACATGACAAATACCCTATTCCCGAAACACAAATCGGGGACGCACAATATTTGGTCAAAACGATGGGACCAACTATGCAACCTGATGTTTCCACAACAGGCCCAGTGGTTCAGCCAGAAGATGTGGGAGAAAAGGCAAAGATCGCTGTAGGTCGAGGGGAATTTTCGCATGGTGACATGCATCCACGTGAAACTATAGCGTTTTAATGACGAACAATTGCAGGGAACGCACTTATATTTCAGAGTGAGCTGATTTACATTGAAATATTGAATTATTTTTCATGCCAAATTACTGCTTCTTATGGAATGTTTAATGGTAGATTTAAACGAAGAGTCTGTCTATTTAGTAGTAGAATTGTTCAAAGTATATATTTGACGTTTGACATGGTGACCTGGCCCATGCACATGCCTATGATTTTTCGCCCTTACCCCCGATGGAAGCATTGGCAGTATTGATTTATTGGCCAATTTGAATGAATTTATATGCATAATAAAGTCAATGTAAATATCAAAATGAAAAACGGTGGTGTGAGTTTGCTAAATGTTAAATAATGTTTAAACATTATAGGTAAGAAGTGTTGATGATATGCGAGGAATTTTTTGGACAGTTGCAAGAGTAAAATGTAATTCATAAATGCATGAATAACAAAAATAACTGTCTTTAACTCTCATTATATATGAAATGTGCAAAATGTGTTTACTTGATCAAAGCTCAATATGTTGTTCGCATATTGATCATAAAGTTTTAATTGATTGTTTTGTAAACCGCACACCTATTGTAAATCAAAACTTTGTTTATTTTAAACAACCCTAGCAAATGTTACATTGGGTTTGATCTTGTTTGAACTTGTAACCATAATCGAATTATTGTTGTAAATCTGATTTGTTTTTCGTTCAAGAAGCACTTAAAGGGATCTTTTCACGCTTTGGTAAATTGACAAAATTGAAAAAAGTTGTTTCAGATTCGTAAGTTTTCGTTTTAGTTATGATATTTGTGAGGAAACAGTAATACTGAACATTAACCATGCTCTAATATAGCCATTATATGCATCTTTTGACGATTTTAAAACCTAAAAATTATAAAGCGTTGCAACGCGAAACGATTGAATAATTTGGAGAGTTCTGTTTTTGTCGTTAAATTTTGTGAAACTTCGAAGATTGCTTATATAAGGTATAAAATACGTCACGAACATGTACTCGGCGGAATAGCTCAGTAGGCTAAAGCGTTTTTACTTCAGGACTCTGGCAGGACTCCAGGGGTCACTGGTTCGAAACCTGCTCCGGGCAATGTTCTTTTCCTTTTTTTTATTTTTTTTCTTGATTTTTTACTGGAGCTTTTACGATCCAATGTTTACATTTATCAATATAAAGCATTTAATGAATAAGTTAAAAAATGCCAAAATCTGTGAAAAGGCCCCTTTAATATTGTGTTATACATTAATATTATTTAAGTAAAGTCAAAACAAGGTAAAAGGTTAAATGATGTTTGATATTAATTCAAATTGCTTAATGATTTTAATAATATAGTGAAAAAAATATATATGGTAGATTAAGTATATGAATTTGCGTGGTCTGAAGCTATTTAAATGAAATAAAAATAGTGACAATCAGGAATTGTTCTCCACTTTTATAAATATTCAATTTAACTGAGTTTGAGATAAAAAGTTCAGCTGTACGTCTTTACATGTGTTACCATTGAGTTGGCACATGGACAGTTGTGAATATTTAATATCATCTGGGTGCTTAATTTGACTTGCTTGATGTTCTTATTCTGAAGCATTTTCAAACTTTACATATCATTAAGCCTTTTGTACTTAGAATTTTTATGTTAGAAATTTATAATAATAGATATCTTTTTAATATACAATAGGATGTTTTTAATTCTCATGTATTTTTACGCAACATGTTAAATCATGACTTTATTTTCCTTT
Organism: Dreissena polymorpha; assembly: GCF_020536995.1. NCBI lineage: Eukaryota > Metazoa > Mollusca > Bivalvia > Myida > Dreissenidae > Dreissena > Dreissena polymorpha. The sequence continues at coordinate 81,042 of NW_026273317.1, read as the reverse complement.
AATACAGTCCCTTAATATAGTTGCTGAGGAAACGTGTGTATTTAGTGTGCATTTTGCATGTTATTTGGTTAATAAAATTTAATCTACTTGTTTCTTGTCTTTTATACATTTTGGTTGACTGCAAGTGTATGGACGTATACACAGAAGACTCCATTTCTGACACGAATGACAAGAAATCTTCCATTGCAGATGCTAGAAATGTACGATTTTTAAGTATGTGTGCATCGATCTGTTGTTTATGAAAATATTATCTAATTTTATATTAACATTAATCAAACAATAGATGAGTCCTGCGAAAGAAATGAGTGAATTCATTTGATAATATTCTATAATGGTTTCCATTTAATGCTGTTATTACAAATAAAGTTGTACGCATCATAAATATGTTTGAGCACGTTCATTAGTTAGACTTGTTTGGACTGACCGAGCACATGACATTATGTTCTATCTACAAATGACATCGTCTCATAACAAAACTGCCGAGATTTGCCAACAATTAGAAAGTAAAATTATACAGTTATTGTTTATTTAAACAATTAACATATTTTGTTAAATGAGACCAGTTAGTGTGTAATAAAACTTGCTTACCTGCTGACACTTTTGCACTTTGTGTCAGATCCTATACACAGATAAACCTCGTTACCATAAAGTCAACGGGAACGAAATAGCATGTGTAATATAAAAGTAGTTTTTCTAACATGTATATATGTTAACTGTTTGTCAATGCTTAGATATTATAAAAATAAAGATGATATCGGTATAATAAAAAAATAATAAATAATTCGGACCGTTTGAATCCGGCCATGGTCCACAATAGGTTAATGCGCATGTCAAATCGAGATCAAGTTATATGGGTGTGTTCATAGTATTACAGACATCATCCGCGAAAGTATCGAAGCTTTTTAGCAAGCAATATTGATATAAGACGAAACGTTCCATTAAAACTTTACTCAAGAATTGGAGCCTTCTAAATATATTATGTCAAAGGTATATCAAACACAATGTCAAAATGAGCTGGAGTGTGGTTAAAATTGCAAAGTTTAGTTGAAAGAATTATTAATGCCATATGCAATTTTGATCTGACTTCGCCCGGTCTGACAAACGAAAGGACGCCATTCGCTGTGTGTCTCCAGGCATCAGCAGGTTTAGACCAAATCAAATAGTTTATGTACGTTATTGGGGTGATATAACAAAAATTATCACACATATTTAATTTGAAGTTTGTAATACCCAAAGTACTCGACTTTTTAAATAAAACTCACACAACTTTATAATCATTAAATGAAATAAATAATCTTGTAAGTGATTGTAAATTTAAAAATGCCTTATTAGACAAAATGTCAGTTTGTTGGTCGTTAGGTCAATAATTCAGTAAGTCAGTATGTCCCTTTGTTAGTCTTTCTCTTTGTGATTCATTATGTATGAATTTCTGCTTTACATACGTGCTTGTGCATTGCTATCCGCTAATCTCTATTTGAATGTATCTTATTCTCTGTAAATACGTTTATTGTATTGGTCGTGTGGCCGTGACGTGCACGACGTGAGCATGGCGGCCGAAGACAATCCAAGTTTCACGCTTACTAGATTAACTTCAGCTACATTAACCAACAATGTCTAATTGCAGAACTTCCAATAGCTTTGCTGTAAACCAAACAGTACCTCGGCGTAAACAATGCTCTTAAGTATGACAAAGTAACAACGTTCACGTTTGAATTTAATAACTCCATTTCAGATAAGCTAGTGTATAGAAACACATTAATCTGCCTTAACGGTACACGTGTGTATATGTAAATGATGAATGTAAAGTCTCTCTTAAATTTGAACAAAAAAGAATCCCTGAACTCCGAGTGTATGATTATTTCAATGAATTCTTTAAGTTTAAATAAAATCTTTAAAACCATATCTGACACACTGTTTAACAACAAAAAACTAGCAAAACTTGCCAAGACGACGTCGCCGGGGCGAGTACAATAACGTTCCTTTCTTTCGACACATCCAGCTAAGATGGCAAAACATTCGATCGAAAGAATTTAGGTATAATCTATGTAAGTATATTGTATGTAACCTCATTCATGGAATTTATATATTTTGAGATTGTTTTATGAAATGTTAAAAAAATATATAAACACATTTGATTATGACCGATTTAGTATAAATACATGACGATTGATATTTCAAAAATACGAATTCTCAAAATCTTTAATCATTTGCGTTTGTATTACAAAAATGCATTGGTAATTACCATTACTTTTTTAAATTCTCTTATTGCAAACGTGTAAATTGAATTACATAACGTAATTGTGTACTTATTACGTTTCATTTATACAGACTCCGGGTATAAATAATCGTCTGGTAACGCTGCTCGGATGATTTATGTTTGGCACCAGTTTTTATTTAAGGCATGTTTATACAAAATGACCGCGTTTTCTGAATCTTTTGTGGTATTGTACAATCTTGGTGAGCGCCTGTGTAGAAAAGAATTAAGTAAAAATAAACGCGACACAAAACCGTCACTGAATCACTATTAAAATAAAGTGATTTATTAACTATTTGTTGTCAGCCATCGTATTTAACTGTTGTACCTGGTACAGCTATTTTAGTTTAAATATAAAAAGCTCATAATGTTAGTATATACAATGATTTAAAAAATGCAATCAGTAAACTAGTGTTTTAAATTAATTAGTGTTTAAGGTTTTTCACACATACTAATAAATTACACCATGATCTGAAAGCTGTCTGCATTTTGTCCGTTGATTTGTTACACATAGTGTGTTAAGCTATTGGAGCACAAGAAGAATCCTAATAGGTTAGAATTCATCCTTAGAAATGCATATCAAATCAAATTCAAGTATTGTAAGAATAACAAAATTTAACCGGGCAAAAAGATTAAGTCGCGAATTCCGTCGTAAAAATGTTTCTTCTTTCTGATTCATATAATTGTATCTATGTATTTGTTTGTTTTATTTGTGCATACATGTCAAGCAATTTACAATTCAATGCAATCAAGGCAATAAATAACGTATTGATTCCATTATTACCATATTCAGAAACATGCATTACATGAATGGTGCCATTTATCACAGATCCAAATAAGATTACGACATGATGTATACACAGGTTAACCCGTAAACATTAGACATGTAAATATGAAAATGCTTATTTCCAACCTGGTCCCTGGATTTAGTCGAACAGATCTTGATATTTTATAATCTCTAGCAACAAATAAATCTTCCTCATATATTGATAAATCTTAATGAAAAACAAGCAACCTTCCTTAGTATGAATTCCTGACTTAAGATCTTGATGGTACTCCTTTGAGACTGGCTTTTGTGTAACGGTTTTATAACTTAAGAGAAAATGGAAGATACAGACATGCTTTGTATGGGATGTGACTCTGCGTCTTTTGCTTCTCGGTGTGATACAACATCTAAAATTTACCACATTTAAACAAATTAAAACAAAGACAAAAGTCCCAAAACGTTTTATGTTGTACATATTGTTTTTTTAAACACATTTTCTCTCATACTATACGTAACTCAAACAAATCTTTCTTCTTGCCAGTCATATATTGTATCAATAATAACTACAAAAACAATCAATAATACAGAAAAATAGAAGCCCACAAAATAAGAAAACAAACCCCCAAAATACATATAAAAGAACTCGATTTTAAATAATGTCGATTTCGGAAATGCAATCATTTACAATGTGTTACACAGAATAACATTGAATTAAGCTACGTTTAATAGATAATTATGAACCAGTCTATAAATGTTCTAAATAGACTGAGTATTCATTAAATCGATTTATATGTTTATATCAGCATTTTAAGAACATTTTCAATATATTTAACACATTTAAGATATTACGCTCGTACGTATGTTTATTTAATCCGCCAAAGCATTTAAACATACGACTGTTATTTTTTATATAAATATAGAACGATAAGTATTGTCATAATCACTTTGTTTGTAAAGTAGGTACAACTTAACTCTCCTTGTAAATTAATTAATTAAAGTTTATTTCTAAATGCTTTCAACTAACCAAAATTAGCAAAGCTTTTTATGTGTTCTTATAAATACTGTATCTATATTTACAAAAAGAAAAGACAGTAAAGAATAAAGAAAATACAAAATATAAGACCCTAAAATCATATCACAGACCCAAAAAACACCAGTAAAAACCCTCATTTTTATACAAAATCCCTTTTGGGAAATGATACAATTAACACTCCGTCTCAGATACAAAATATTTAATTTAGCTATATATGATGAATTTTTATTGATCATTCTTTAAAATGTTTTAAATAGTATTCATTTGATCGATGTGTGTGTTTATATCAATTATTACACAATTTGTAATATAATTGTACAGCTTTTAGATATTACGATTGTCCGTATGTTTATTAATAAAAACAAATCAGTAAAAATACATTTATTTTTATACAGATAGTGGGATTAGTATTGTCACAATAATTTCGGTTGTAAAGGTGATAAAATGTTGATATTTTCAAGTAATAAATTTTATGGAATTTCTGATTTATTTTTAATTAACCAACTGTAAAATAGTTTTATGCTATGTATACTTATAAATAATATTGGTATTAATTTGCATCATACATTACGTTTCTCAAACGCGTTTTTCTGCTCGATAGTCATATACGACATCTATGTTTACTAAAAAGAACAGTAAAGAATAAACAACATACAAAACATATGCCCACATAATCAGATTCCAAACCTCCAAAACACGAATAAACACCCTCTATTTAATTCAATAGACATTTCTGAAAAAAAGGTTACCATTTCAATTGTTAACAGAGACTTATGATGGATGTTAATGGAACAGTTTATAACATGCTGTTTCATTTGATAGATTTATGTGTTGATATAAGCAAATAAGTACACTATTTGCAACATATTGTAAAACCTTTTACATATCACTCTCGTTCCTAGTTCTATTAAGTCCACAATTAAGTATAAGAAGACAGTTATATTTTTATACAGGCAGTATGAGAATTATTGTCATTACCACTTTGATTGTAAAGAAGGTACTGTTTTAATCTTCTTTAAATATTATTAGTTCAAGTGTAAAACAGATCACTTTTATGGATTATAATAACTAATGTTGGAGTCCATTTCAAGAATATCAATTCTAGCAAAGTCTCGTCACATGTATCTTATGAACTATTCTCTCCACAAATTGAAATTCAGTTTGGGAAGGCGTCTATAGCTAACCAACCCGTTTGATGGCCCTCTGGAAGAAAGAAACCCGTTTTGAGTGCAACACAATATTGCTAACAAACAATATTTTAAAACAACTTTTAAATTGCAACAGTAATATGTGTATTTATTATTTATAAAAAACGACTGCATGATGTGTATTTTACCTAAACTTAATTCCGGATATTATAATTTATTATATTGAGAAAGTATTTAAAAACTTATTTACCGGATTGTATATCAAATTTATATTCAAATGTGTGTCTGTACAATACTTTGGTCTAGAAGAACTGAGCAAGCAACTAAAACACACATAAGTACAAGAAAGTACATTTCTGAAAAGAATTAAGTATTTATACATTACCTAATTAAGGGTGGTGTTAAAAACGCATTCGGCTGTATGGCCCAATCTTCGGTATTCTCACAAAATATGGTAGACAATCGTATCTGTTTTATGTTGGCAAGTTATTCTGCAAACAAAAGTTAATGTGTAAATCAGGAAAAACTGTAAAGGCACAATTACTGGTATATCACCATTACAGTGACCATACTTACCCCAGCGACATATTTAAATATCGCAAAAGAGCCTGGTAATTGATATTTACATTCAGAACAAATATGTGAACATATCTTCCAGAAATTTAAATGCTACCTTTTTTAATCCAACCAGAGGGTCATTTCGCTCAAAGAAGAACCTGTCTCCACCCCTCAAACGTTTAAATTGCATCGCAATCAGACATTGGCCAATGGGACCCAAGAGGACAGAGCGTGAGAGACGTTCAATAATCAGGCCTGTCCACAAGTCTATGTCATCGACACAACTGAAACATACATACAGGTAAAGAAACTTCTTCAGATATGACAAAACTAAAAGTACCAAATAGTTCGTATAATCCATTTCAGAGCATTATGCAGGTAATGTTAATGCTGACCCATTTTGCAGTACTGTCAGTCACCGGAGTGTAAGCACTCTTTTTTCAACCTTAAAAGTACAAAAGTCAGTATGATTTGTCTAACCGTATAAGAACATCGATAATATATTGTGTCGATTATGGTCGACGATTTTGTTATCAAACGTGATGCCTTCGAGAAAAAGGCGTCAATTGCAACATCAAAGAGTGTTATACATGAATCTTTATCGATGTATTAATTGAATTTGACATGAGCAATGATAGTGAATTGATTTAACTACCAACGTTATGTTATGAACGAAACCTGTGTGCTCTAACATTTTTACGAATTCCCTTATATTTTTTTACAAATATCACTCATAAGCAAACTGAAGAATGATAACATTTGTTTAACTTGTTACTTTCTTAACCCTTTTGAATGCAAAACTACGTGTGTTAAACAATTTTATCTGAGTTAGACATCTCGATCTGTTGGTGGTGCTAGAAGTTGGGGTTAACCCACAATTTTAATCAGGCTAGTTGAATAAAACTTCATGAAACATGGATTTACAACCTACAATAAGAGAAAAATGTGACGATTTTCGGTCATTTTTGTTTTAATACCGGGCCCTGTCTACTTGTGATATACTAACCGATACACGCGAGAGAGACTGATAGCCACTTCCGGGTCGTGATCAACGAGCCCATCGCGTCTTGACAGGAAACTTGTGGCTACACTGAGGCCGCATACTCTACGATACGCATTGTTACCGTCGATACCGTGTTCACGTGATCCGGGTTAATAGGTAAAATAGAGGTATGTATGCGATCAGGCAGATACACGTTTTACAAAACTACAGTGATCAGTGATTATCAAAAAATCGTTACATAACTTATATATGATACATTTTTAAATCCTCTTTTGAACGATGACAATTCAATATTAGATTTATACTATTGTTTTCCACGTGTTTTGACCTGATAAGGGTGATAATATTAAGAACATTCTGCAAACTTAAAAATAATAGAGTCTGTCAACTTCTAAAACCGCTTACTCACCGATGAATGTTTAAGCTCGCAAGGTCAAACGAGTTGCCGACATCATCCTTGAACAGAAACCGTTGCATACTTTACGCGAGCTTCCTTTAAAGCAAACATTCGACACAATTATTAGTATCACTATGTTAGTGTGCAATTGTGTGCAATCGTGTATCAATCTATCATCCTTTACGAAAGATTTTGTTATTCGGTTTTTCTGATTCATTAATTTGTTGGTGTTTTAAATGTGTATAGATTTGCCAAGTGCAAAAACATATTTTATATAAGGTATCAAAATTTAAATACAATTCAATCCACTAGACACTCTTCAATGTGCGCGTGTCAGAAAACTAAGACAACAAACAATTGACTATACACTTATTTATATATCTTATTTTAAAATAAGATACACACTTGAGCATAAGTTGGTGTACACAGACACACATATACACACACAGACAAACACAAACACACACATATATAATATTTTGGACTAAGTCTTTAAACAAACGTATGAAAAGTATGGACGTTTTTATGTCCCAGTTATATATTATTCTTTTTCACTATTAAATGTTTACAAATGGCGTATCCTTGTGCTCTCATTTCGTATTATCTGAGTAGTCGCTTTATTTAAAAAAATGTATAGCTATTGGTTACAGGTAATTACCCGTCCATAAGCGGACATTTGGTTGTCATGTGCCACCTCAGGATGTTTTTGTAACCCTCACCGTTGAAGGAATGGTTAAGTTTAACCTGTGATCAGAAAAGAATGTTCTTTAAGGAAAAGAAAGTTGATCGGTTGTTTTTATTCTAACTATTAATTTCATCATTAGATTATGGTTAATATTTAGCAATTACAAATCGTCACAAATAACAACCGAACAACACAATAAAGACCGATGCAAGTATGATTTATGCGATGAGTAATTCTTCTTTTTATAAATCATTACGTTGCATGTTTAACATATCAACATAACATCTAACATATAACATGTATTCTTAACATGTAACATATAATATATGTTATGAAATACCAATAATTTAGCTAATGTTATATGTTTTATTGACAGTTGTTTACAGAATATTTCTGATAGAGAGATTATTTATTCAATGTAAAACCACTTTTAGCCTTTTGCACGAAATCGAAATAAATTAAAATGTATATTTTTTTCTTTTAAGTTTGATACTAAACACGGGTAATTGCAAATTCTAACCATTTGTTCAATACTCTGTCTGTCAATAAAACAAACATAGCCACATTAAAGTAATATAAATACCAATTCCACAGGAATTGCTAAGATAGTATATCTCAGCGGAGCTTAGTGATATGATATAAGTTAGCGCGGAGTTCATATGTTGTAAAAATTGTCAAATACACCACACAAGTTGCAAATCTTTTCATAAATCGATGGAAAACTTAACCTGTTACTGGGCTCGCCAATGAGACGACAATACCCATTTAAATGAATGGAATATCCATGATTCATATAAAGTTCATTCAATTTGTAGGAAAAATGCAAACATGATGTGTAATTTTTATCTACTGTTGTATGTATATTAGGCAAGGAAGACAAATTTGGTATGTTCCTCACATGTGAAATATGTATAATTACAAGGAACAATTCAGCGACCATGACTCATTATCCAGCCTAGATAACGATGATAGTATTCTATGGCAAACATCATACAAAATAAATTGTTCTTGCAAATAAAATTATTACAAGAAACTAAAATTAATGTCAGTTTTATTGTATATATACTTTTGAACATGATATTAAAAGTGTTTAGGGACATTAATATAAACACTTTGTTACTGGACACTTATCTGACACATCCTATAACACACAGACTATAAAGCATGTGCAATCAAATTTTAGTGGTTCAAGCTCGTGTGAAGAGACTTCCTATAAACGAAAAATACCATAAAAGCGGAAAGTGTCGTCCCTGATAAGCCTGTGCGGTCTGCACAGGCTTATCTGGGATGACACTTTACGCACATGCATTATGCCCAATTTTCTCAGAACGCGACTCATTTATGTATACCCCCATTACTTCGGATAGATGATGTAATAATGACCAGTTATTAATAAAAGTTTTATATCACTTAATAACTTTCTACGCGTGTTTTTATTTAATTGATAATATGTATGTCTTGCTATACCGAGTAACTTGTTGTGTGTGAACAGAACGTTACATATTGCACATTTAAAATGATAATCCTTTCAGAAAGCTTTCCTTCATTTCTATTAAAATTGATGCAAGTGTTACCTTTTGGAAGTGATCCGAAAGGTCCTCTGCTGTCATAAGGCTTACGCGATCGCTGTTGATCATAGAGATATTCCTGTGCACCTGAGAGTGACCGAACCTTAAAGCGGCGACAGAAAACGCGTTGTTAACGCTGGCGTCCAACAAGGTGTTGTAAGTGTCTATGCTTCTACTGGGCTGCAGATTAGATGACGACGAAGAGGGAAATGCAAACATGTATAGACATTGGCACTGTATGTTTGAGATTTGTAATTATTTATTGAAACGATACTGGTGTTTGATTATACTTATGTAAGGTTCACTTCTTATTGCACTGCTATTCGCATTTTTACTAAGTCATATGCACAGAAATTGCTGGCTTGTAATATGTTGAAATACCGCCATAAACCCGAATTCGTTCGTTAATGGTCTGCACGAAAAACTAACGAAAGGGTCCACATCACGTATAAAAGTAAATATGTCCATTCCGTTACAGTTTACACATTTGCATGGGAAAACATACCATCAGGGAGCTACATTTAAGCTGAATACATTCTAAATTGAAGCACAATACCACATACATTTTACATAGTTTGATCTTGTCCCTGAAATATCTGGCCCAAATGCATTATAACATTGGGTCTTCATGAAAAATTGCTATATGAACCGTTTGTTTAAGTTTGGTCAATGAACGCTTAAGTTGATTTAAGGTACATTATATCTATTGTATAACTAAAAAACGGGAATAGGTCTGATAAATTGAAGGTCCGAATTATACCCCATAATCAGTGACAATATCTTTTTAATAACGAAAGCAAACATTGGTATTTATTTGATTAACACTTGTAGAAAAATACACTTGAATTATTGTGAGATTTACAAAAAGAGACCATATTCTGGTAAATTACAGTTCAGAGTTATCGACCTAAAACAACATCGACACAAAACACATATATTCAGTTTGATTGCATATCTTTAGGAGTTATACATATTTAAGTTTTTGCAAGCTAATATTAACCTGAATGTATTAGCCTTGTTCGGCGACATTGCATGATGATCTTGAAGCCATGTTTTAATTCTCAATATAACAGCTGTATATTAATATATTTATTTCAGCACGTCTTGCACGCAAACCTAAACCCGAATTTTCTAAGTGAAAAGAGGTACATAATTCTACTTAAAAGCTGGTCGACAATAACATTTTAATACCCTGAGTGTTTATTAAGTTAATTTTACATCTGAAGTAGATGTAGATAGATGGATTTGTTGTTAGTGTGACATTTATACAAAACGGGCATAATTCCGCTTTTCCGCTTAATTAAATGTCCATGTAGGACAATGTGATTAGCAAAGTTGTATGGTGACCCCGAAGCCATTTTAAGTGGCAATTAAGTACTCATACGTACATATAAATTTTGATTGCTTCTTTTGTTGTTGATATAAATATATGCAGTCCCCACGCACGTATTAACTTCAATAAAAAGTGGAACCATCTGCTAAATTGCACTACAGTTGTATGGGATTTGGTTATGGATCCCCCTTAATGTCACCAATGAATGTATACCGTTTTAATTGAATCCCAGAAGTAATCAAAGTACTGACAGTACTGGTGTGACGATGCTTTTGAGAGGATGGATATAAAAGCATCAAGTTAAGTTTATCTACATCACCACAATCACCACAATTGTGTATGTTGGTACGAAAAAAAAATTTGGTACAAAAATTTTGCGAAAAAAAAATTGGGTATGAAAACAAATTTGGGTACGAAAAAATATTTGGGAACAAAAAAATTGGGACCGAAAAAAATTTGTGTACGAACAAAAAATTGGGGATGAAAAAAAATTGGGTACTAAAAAAAATTGGGTACGAAAAATTTAAGGTACGGAAAAAAAATTGGGGGAACGGGAAAGTAGTACCTGTGGGGAACTTGACCCACACTCGCACATTTTCGGCCCTTTCCGTCAAACATCAGATAAGTTCATCGAAGGCAATTGTATGAATACACATTTCGGAAGCGGTAATGCGGCCCTACCTACGCGCGTCAAAATGTAAGCGAAATATGTACACAAGTCTGTCAGGAATGATTGAATTAACGAAGAAAATCGTGTATTGATGTAAGTTTTTTGAAGAAATGTGCAGAAAATATATTAAACAAGAGCTGTGTTTGTGAAACACAATGCCCCCTGCTGCGCAGCTTTGAACCCATATATTTTACCTTTGACCTTGAAGGATGACCTTGACCTTTCACCATTCAAAATGTGCAGCTCCATGACATACACATGCATGCCGAATATGGAGTTGCTATCTTCAATATTGCAAAATTTGATCTTTGACCTTGAAGGATGACCTTGACCTTTCACCAATCAATATGTGCAGCTCTTTGAGATACGCATTCACGCCAATATTGAAAAAAGTTATGGCCAATGTTAAAGTTTTCGGACAGACAGACAGACGCTTTATATTTGACATTTGACCTTGAAGGATGACCTTCACCTTTCACAACTGAAAATGTGCAGCTCAATGAGATGCACATGTATGCCAAATATCAAGTTGCTATGTTCAATATTAAAAAAGTTATGGCCATTAAAGTTTTCGGACGGACGGACAGACCGACACACTGACTGACTGACTGACTGACTGACTGACTGACTGACTGACTGACTGACTGACTGACAGTTCAACTGATAAAGGCCACCCTACCGGGAGCATAAAAAGCAATGGCGATATTTTTCTCAGCCATATAATTGTTAATAGTTTGATATCACAAAATGAAAGTGAAAGTAGAACTGTCAAAAATGACAACCTGTCAACGTGTTGTTTTTGCTTGCACGAGAGGGCGATTACACTCAATGTGTTCACATTTTGACCATAGGCTTTGTCAATGACCTTTATTGTATGGGTAGCTTTGATATTATTTATTGCTATCATGTAACTGCATGATTGTATATATGTTTACAAATAAATTACAATACACAAAGCATAAATAATGTATAAATATACTGATTGAGCTTATAATAATCTGAGAACTATAGCCAGGTCAATTAAGGACTTAAAATACAATTTTGTGTCCTGATTTCATGAAGAAATGACCATGCATGTCCTAGATTTCAAATTCAAGGCCCTGGTGTAACACATTGGTAGCATTACCGTTAAACTGTTACCAGGCTTATGAAATTAGTTTTTATTGAACTATCTAAGGAAATCTAAATCAGGCACTGATTTTTCTTGTTTTAATACAGTCATAGATCAGTTGTGGCCTCTGGGTAATGACCAATTTTTGCTTACTTGTCACACCCTAAAAACTTTCCACACGTCTATAATAGCAAATCTGGATTTAGGCGATCTTCAATGGTACATTTAAACTTTAGCTCTGTTACAAGAGTGCTGGTAAAGTCCAGTCACATATTTAATCTAGGCCATGTCAAAATCAAAGTGTCAAAGACAAATAAAAGATGCGTTCATTAATTATTGTCCAGTTGTTTATTACTGCTGTAAGTTTTTATATAATATGACTGATGAACATCATGTGAGAGAAAATTCACATTATCATTGTATATCAGGTTTAGCAACCTTTTAGATACCAAAGTATGCTAGTTTTCAATGTCGCTTCTGGGGATCTAACCCGTAGGGCTTTTAGGAAGATTCTGTAATTTTCGTTCCATCGGGAGCAACCAAACCAAAAATTAAGTCAAATATTGCCGACTCGGTTTTTTGAGTCGGTTCATGAGGGATAATGGAGCTTGATTGGTCATTGTTGGCTCTGGTACTACTTACATGTACCCCGGGTACTCTTAAGTATACTTACATGTACCCTGGGTACTCTAAGTATACTAACATGTACCCCAGGTACGGTAAATAAACGTAATTGTACTCGGTCCATATTAGACTGTACCCGAGTTGTATTCGCGCCCAAAATCCGATGTCGTAAAACGCGCAACCGATTATCTTAAACACACTTCTCTTTAAAAAACACTGCATCAACATGCTTTTTGAGTATGTGTTCCGATAATATAGAGGCCATTCTACGGAAAATTGACATAAATGTGTATATATAATTATTACAAAAAATAGTCGACAACGACTGATTTAGGGTTAAATTTCCCGGGAACATTTTAGTATATTTACCGTAACCGGGATACATGTAAGTATACTTAAGAGTACCCGGGGTACATGTACGTAGTACCCGAGCCGACAATGAACAATCGAGCGATACTGGAAGGTGCAACATCTCTCACGCCCCCTAGCATCGCCTTTAGCAGTATTCAATTCTCAACAGGAAAGTGCTGGAGTCATTGATCCCGAGGGACAAGAAAAACAATTGATTAATGTTCGAAATAAATAATTTGATTAATGACAATTCTGTTATTTGAGCCAGGTCACAGGAAAAGCGCAGTCAAATCAGTATCCAATTAAATTATTTGTTATTGTCAGAAAAACGCTTTTAAGCAAACAGCTTTCAGGCGACTGCTGGCTGATCTAGATCCAAACTGGCCACAATCGCCTTATCGCTCTTTTACTGTGACACAGTTCATTTAACTTTAAAATGATAAAAAGTACTAACACTAAGAAAGAGTACTAACCAGTAAAGAGTTTGAAATCAATGTTGAATCTCAGGACAGCTTGGTGATCTGCAAATCCCCGATGAAATGTTGATATCGGGTATCATAGTCATTCAATAAGTCGCAAAATGCTCGAATACAATTTATAAAGCACAATGTGACTTATATTGATAACTAAAAATACCAGTAATCAGTATGCCAGTTTTGCCGTGTCAAACTGTTACGATCCAGAAAGTCCTTTATTCACATCGAGTATATATCCTTCGAATTCCAACTATTGTTGTCATAAGCGGAGATTTAGTGAATAAATAATTCATATATCCTACATGACAGCTTCTAAATAGCGAAACAAGCCAATGTATGCAGTAAGAAAGTTTTGAATCGAGACTCTCATTAAGGCGGCCATTGTTGAATGTTGAAACACGAACGACAACTCTGCTAAGAGAATGTTATCAATGCTCCTACGCAGTAGCGTATGCAAAAGGGAAGTAACTGAAAAATCGAGTTATCTCAATCGGTCTGGCTCGGTCTTTTACATAGGCCGCCATTGTGAATTTTTTTAGGATTGTTATCAAACCTTGGACGATGCTGTTCGCATCGTCAAAAACATTGATATAGAGTTGTTGCACAGAAACTGTAACCATAGATGTTAATGCCAATGTCTGCAAAGTGAGTGGTGTCGTTCGCAAAGCTTAATGAATAATCGAACTTAAAAATATTTACTACAGATAAGCGAAGCACACGTACATTTATAGATAGCCCATATTTCCTCATCGTGTATGGCCCGAGCACCACAGATAGGTACTCGCCATAAACTATATTCTGCCACTCTGCAATGACTATCTACTTGACCTTCTGGAACAGTATTTCGTCGCCCCACTGCGGGTTTACCCTTGCTAGTCCTGCCGCCACTCGATTGTGTTCATTAAGCCACAGATTGTGCATTGAAGTCAGACCTGTCTGTTGATGTTTCCGGGGGTCACCTATTAATCGGTTAATCTTGTTCATAATCGTATAAATATAATCTTCTTAAAATGTAAAGGTCATTGTGAATGTCTGGTCCATAATTGTGGTACTTTTCTTAGTGTTATGATCGATCGTAACGTATTTGCACTCAGCTGTCTTCTAATGGTATAGTTTTCTTTGCATCGTGTATTGAAAACGGTGTTTAGGGTCGCTGAAATATGACCCTAACGGGTTGCAAGTACACAGGCATATAAAACACGGCATTTGTGGAGTCAAAATTAAGAAGGCTTATGTTAGACATTTAAGCAAGCATTTGCGTATTTCTTTAGCATGCATTCATATGTGAAAGCGTAATTCAAGCTATACATCAGCTTACATAATCAATTTTACCACACATATATTAGTTTTGAATATGCACACTCACCCAGTATATTTATTGCCCAAATTACACATGGGGTAATGTTTAACAAAAAGAGACCACATTTAAGTGCCTTATGTGTGTGTGACCATGACTTAACAGAAGGTTTCATTTAAATCTAATGGTGGTTTTAGATTAAAGAGACACGATAGTGAAATAAATACATGTTTTTACAATATTTTCCCGGTTGTAAAGCATATTGAATGATTCGATATATTGTCTCAGATAACAGGAATGGAATTTTCACGAATCGACAATATAAACTGTCTTATTTTATTAACGTATATGAACAGTGTAGACCTCATTAAGTCACTGTGCTCTTATTTCATTACGATTAAATAGGCATCATTAACATGAGGTCTTCACCGGTTGGTTGTTTAATTGTCAAGAAATAAAGTACACTAAAATATTTGTATAGTATTAATTACCAGACTTAACACAGAAATTGTCTGAAGTGGACATCATTCCTCGTAGGTTACAAGTTGATTCCCTCTCATCCATAGCCAGTTTTCCGTTGACAGATTTTTTTGCTCCTGCCAAACACGATTTTGAAAGTATAAGCTTTTTATACTTACAGGTATATATGCAGTAACATTTCATATGGGCATGAAATGGGAAATGCAGTTTAAATAGTATTGCTTCTGTCTAAGTTCTGGTTCATACTGTTAAGTATATTGTATGTGTCGTCGTTTTTGTCTTAACCTTATATAGTTAGAGTAATAGTCAAGGCAACGGTGTGCCAAAAGAGTTAAAAACAACATGTACAAATGGCATTTCAAATGTGTAGACTTCTTGTATAAATAAGCTTTTTGGGTGTTGTTATGTCATTCTTCTTTTGTAAGGCGTTATGATTTACGTGGTGTCATGCATTCCATATGTCGACAGCTTATCTATTGTGACCGTCGCTATATGTTGAACTTGCTCAATACATATTTCCTATGCCTACTTTTGGTGGCGTTCTTTTCATAACAGTACGCGAAACACATAAGTCAACACGCCTTTATTCAACTGAAGTGTTTAAATTATTTGTTGTGCCAAAGTTACCTCCACTGAATGACCGCAGATTGTTCGCCTCAACTTTGTTACGGCCGTACATTACAGAAATGTCCAGATAGCTTGTCTGAGAATTATTCTGCGGGCGAATATCTTCAACATCCACATAATAAAGACATTAGAAAACTGGGAGAGAACAATAAAGTTGCTGTCAGTTGTGTGTTATAATCTTTTATGAAGCTGTTGTGTAACATAATGTGTGTGGTCTAAGAATGGTCAAATATAGAAACACCGGATAAGCATCTAAAGGAAAACAAATGTATGCCAAATTCTACGTGGCTTTATTTTTATGAAAAACAATCTCAACAAATCAAATAAAAACGACAAAGAATTTCAATTGTGTATAATCAGGTATTGATTTGACGTTTTCGTTTTGTTGAAACGTAACAATTGAAATGTTAAACTTTTTACAAAACAATTCCGTTACTACGATTAACTTACATCTCAATCAGATCTTTTAAGACATATTTACGAGCAAAGTTTACAACACCGGAACTATCAACCTCCGCCGAGAGATATAACTGGAACCAGCCTAGCTGGATCAAACCCCTGCCTTCATAACCATATCACCTGATGATAGAGTAGCCACGTGGTGCAATCACTTTACCTTTGTTATTTTTACTTTTTTAATTAAGGACATTTATTTGTTATTATGAACCTAAACCAAAACTCTTTTTTTAAATAAAAGAAATTATAATTCTTTCCATAATATAATACGTAAACAAACGCAATAAAATGCAACCAAATCTGGTATGATTTTTTTGTGATGGCAGAGATAGTATGTGAGAGCATGGAACAACAAATCTGCGTAAAACTATAAGAATTTGTCCTCTGTGCTGCCCCCGGTCCCAAGTTGGGAACGAGGCACCTGCGAAAGTCGGTTTCTTTTTGGTTTGATACTTTGTGCTGAATTTTTCTTAGGGGTAAATAAGACAAATCAGTTTTCCAGAAAGAAAAAAACTTGTTTTAGTTAACAAACATTTTTCGTCAAAAAGTCCCAATCAGCCTTATGCAAAAAGCCCATGGCGTATGTATTTTACATATGTTAACATTTTGTATTACAAGTGTTTTGGATTATAACCTCATTTCCTAAGGAACGTTGATGTTAATGAATTATTTAGTATTGATGAAGGAGTCTTTCGTGGAATTACATGTAGTTTATTTGCTTATAGAGGTATATTCTGTGTATACTAGTTAAACATTGCACATTGTAAGGGTTAAAAATTTCTTTGTATTTTTAGTAATTTACCGCATGCACATCTGTTATATATATAAAAGAAATAAAAAGAAAAAAGACGGATTATATGGACTTGGTTACTGGCGTTATGTAGAAGACTGCACATCCTCCATATTAACATGTTCTGAGCAAAGTTGACGACTAAGATACAATAGCAATCCATTTAAAAGTTATTACGAATTCTGTATTAGCAGAAACACAACGAGTAAACTATTGAAAATTCAAGGGGTGGGGTTGCATTTATATTCGGTATGTTATAGCTGATAAGGTAAGACATTTTATTGGTTTTAAAAAACAGAAAAGTGTACGAAACGTTTCAGAAATCAACAATTGTGAAATTTAACTTTGACTTACTGTTGCAGTCGTTGGTAGAAAGCGATCTTACGAAGGGCAAACAGTGTCCAGGACGGAAAAACGGGTCATCTGCTGGTATGGGGATGTTCAAACAGTTCACACTGAAACAGTTATATGTTCATGTGTGCTTTTTATCTTTTGTAGTTAACTTTATGCAAAGTTTTAGGAAGCTATACATTACCATGACTTTCAAAAAAGATATTTAAAAAAACTTTAACGTTCGCCTTATATTTAATTTCGAAAAGTTAATATACATGTATATTCTACATTACTTTTCGTTTGTCCTTCTCCTTCAATATAAAAGTACGCTTATTATATAATACTTAAGGGAAAACGTTACACCTACTTGCTTATATCCCTAGCACAACACAAAGGCGATTTCCGTCGTCTCCTGTAAAACGGTTAGAATACATTCACAATAAGTGTATAGGAATATTCGTATTTCTATAGATGTCAAGTGGCATAGTCTATAAGAGTAAGAATATTTCCATGCGACAAACCGCAAGAGTTTAAAAATAAACTATTACCCTAAACAGTTGTCACGTATTCAACTTCTATGTACAGTTGTTCAACACTCTTCGGATTCATATTGTTTAAAAGTCAAATGGAAATAATCAGAATGACCCCGTTGTAGTTTGTCAAAGCAATTCTCATCGTCCGCCAAATTCATATAGAAAGGGATTATTTTGACAATATGCTCCTAAGAAGGATGGTATAATAATCAAATATAAAAGTTACATCAGCCTAATCATATATGCCCATTTTACGATTTATAATTAAGCTAAAACACTTACGTCTGAACGTTTCCGTAAAGACAATATCATGTGTTAGGAAGTGTCTAAACTGCATGACCATGTAGCTGAAATGCTTCTCCACCGCCATGTATACTCCGGCTGCATGCATAATGGTACTTACGGTCCGTAGGCTCGGGAGGCGTGACATGTCGCACCCCCTGCTTCGCGGAGAGCCCAGGCGTGATTGACGAGAATGGGTATTAGTGCGAATTGTTTATTTGTGTATATGTTTGTTGTTATCTTCAATGTCACACATTAATTTTGACTATGCACTGTAAGCATGAAAACGTGTTCAAACTAATCCAAAGAACATGTTTAATATTCTATATTTGTTTTATATTGTGTTTTTTCAATGTCAATCAACAATACATCACATAGAAATTCAGTTGCAATATAAAGAAGTGAAACTCCAGCTGCTGGAGCAGTATTGAATTTTCATTTAAACAATTAATTGGTCCTTTATTTAAGGCAAGTGACCGATTGCCCAAACAATACAAAACAGCACAATACAGCACAATACAGACCAACATAAACACAAAATATGAATAAAGCTGGGGTCACCGCCTTGGAACGGTCAATGCAAAGCATTGGGGGTTTAAACCGGTTATAGAGCGCTCAACCTCACACTTGGCACAACAATATTCAAGCAGTATTTATATTATTACCAAGAACTTCAAATAATATTTGAATATGCTTGTTTATCAACCTACCATCGGCATATGCATTCGGTAGAATCCTTGTCTGAAGACCTCGCGACTTCCCCCAATTAGGATTGGCCAGATTGTTACACGTGCCGTCAATCGTTCTAAAACGATCGTTTGCAGAACAGGTCACGGATGATGGCGAAGGACACCTTGGCGTCACTTCTGGTGCTGCTATTGCTCGAATAGAATAGCCCGAAGGAACGAAGGTTGGAGTGAAATACGAACGAGACTGTTACAGTGGCCTATGCTATGAAAGATAATCGTTTTAGTGCAGTATGCATTCCTGGCTAAAAGGCATTGTGATGCGAGTTTCATTTAAATATCAATCATTTTCACATTGCAATTTTAATTACCTTTCTTATCCACGTATATTTGACTTGTTCTTGATGTGTGATTTAAAGTCAGATAACAATTTTAATCATGTATTACTTAACCTCCCCTAGACTGGATGTTTTCAAGAAATCAAAGTACTGACAGTGCTGGTGTGACGATGCTTTTGAAGAGGATTGATATAAAAGGATCTATTTAAGTTTATCTACATCACCACAATTTTGTATGTGGGTACGAACATTTTGGGTAGGAAAAAAATGGGTACGAAAATGATTGGTACAAAAATTATGCCAAAACAAAATAAGTACGTTAAAAGATTTGGTTACGAAAAAAATTTGGGTAGGAAAAAAAATGGGTACGTAAAAAATTTGGTTACGAGCATTTCATGACGATTCCCGATCGAAAGTGGGTATGAGCACATAGTCGTTAGAGCACTTGAATACGTAAGTTCGCCCATGAACAAATGGTAAGGTTAACTAAATCTCCGAGATATGACCTTATATGTGTTGAAAACAGCAAACAATATCCAACAAACGAATAAATTGTCAAACATAGTATGTGCACTGATGTGGCTCTGTAATTTATGTTTGAAAAGTTTATAAAATATGCAAAATGAAAAAACACGCAGAAGAGCGAGTACCAAAGAAATAATACGGCTATTATGCTGTTTATATACCATAGTCGCTACAATGCTTACAAATTCGCAGGTTCGAAATAATTCGTTTTCTTTACACTCATGATCGCGTTGAAAGTTAATTAAACATGTTTTAATTCGCAATTTATTTACTGAATCACGACACATGTCAAATACAATACAGAAAATGCATAGTTGTTTCATTGATCTTTAAACATATAATGAATTGAATATAACTGATTTAAAATTAACGTTTTCAAACTATTATTAAATCCTTTCCCAGAATATGCTTTCCTATTTATAGCTGAGCTTCCTATACCTTTATCAATGATAATCAGCGAGGTATGCCGATTAGAAAAATCGAGCTATCTTAATCGGATTGGCTCGGTCTTTTACATAGAATGCCATTGTGAAGAATTTTTCATGATATGATAACTAAGACGATGCTTTGCAGCATCGTCAAAACCATGGCTTGCTGCATAACTGTATTTATAACTAAAGACTAACCTTTCCCTAACTGTAAGATTGTGTTTAAGTAAACTGCAGTCGTAAGAAACAGTGTGATAATTGATGACAAGCACTACCATAATGAGAGATTCTTATGCGTTAAGCGTACATAATTGAAAAGGACCACTAGCTGCAAGAGTTCCGAGTGTTTAGAAGCTCTACATATCGTTATTAATAAATTGCTAGTCTCACCTCCAACAGTTGTCAGGTTTTCAACTAGAATCAACTTCGAGCAACCCTTTAACAGCTTTGAAGAATTCTTAGTCTAACCTGCAGTTGCTCATTAAGGTATTTCTTATATTATCGTTGAATTAATCTTTCTTAGATGCGAGGTTTTCAGGCACTACCCGAGATTGGTGTATTGAATTACCATTGATTTGGTAAAAGTGCAACGGATGGTCCACATTTGCATATAACGATATTACAATGACTATTGAAGAGAGGTATTCGTGAAATACCAAGCAGTGGTACTAAACGTACATTCTTAGATAGTTGTTGACGTTTCTTCTCTTGATGATAGGTTTTCATGAAATGTCAATCTGTGCAAATGACATTATGTGATGACAGCGTTTACTGACACTCCGGAAGATGCGATCTATTCTTGACTTATTCTGCAGTGTTACATTATGGTATTAAAATGGATGACCTTTTTTTGGTCTATAACATATTTGAGGTTTCTTGAAGTTTCATGCAGTGGCACGTAAAGATTATTCCAATATTAATCATTTTGGCCCACATTATACTAGATACAAGATTTCCTTGACCTTTCCTGCAGTAGTACATAACATTATAGACATTTACCCTTTCTTAGATGCTATATATTCGTGCATTGCCTCGCAGTAGTACATTAAAGAGCCTCCGTGTGATACGTAAAGCAGTTCATCGCGTGTTATCATCGGTCTGTCTGAAAAATGTGAGAATAGCAATTCATTAATTTACAATAGATTTAAGTGGTATTAATTGTAAAGAAAATCGTACTGTGCGGTCTTCATGATCGGTTTTAAAGCTTAACAATCTTCGCGCTTATGTTTTTACAGATTGAACCAGAAACATGAATTGAAGCCACAAATCCTTATGCTTATGAAAGGCAATATATTAAGCCTCTATATTCATCATATGAAGCGGAAGCTTAAACATGTTTTCTTCATTATAGGAGTTCACAAAAAACAATGTATCAAAACATATCACGGTCGAAACTTAATGACTGTTTAAACAATAATAATTTAAACAAATAGCATATATAACAAATAATAATATCCTAAAAATGCGTTAATAAGTATATACACCTGTTCGCATGATCACTTTAATTTAGTGTGTACTTACTGGATCCAATATACAGATGAGAGTCATGTATGAGTTGGTCACATGACTTGTTCTCGGCTCCCACAAATGAGGTCATCAGCAGTTTCGTTGCGACAAGCGTCAGACCGATGTTGCATGTTCTTCTAGCTCTCTCACCCATTTTCGATCTGGCTTTATGTTACAATTAAACGAAAACCGTGAAATGTCATGAACGATTTGGAGGGAAAATTCACATAGACATCAGCATTTACGTGAAAAAATTATTACTACCCGTTGAATAATGAAATACCCTATCATTTTAGTTTCAAATTGAAATATGTATGTTTAATCTGTATTGCCCCTTCAAGATAAAAAAGGCATGCTGAAAATGAATGTTCCTTGGCTTGAAAAATGTTTTGTAATAAAAAGTTTTAAAAACAGTGTTTTTGCTCGGCAAATGCTTTACAAACGTATTAAACGTCTCGCTATGACAAACTTAAAGCGTAATACATATTAATACACAAATAAAGAGCAATATAACACATTTTTAAGGACCAATACTGGAACTTTGATTTGTAATACTGCATTTTTGCGTCACTTTGATCTTTAATTGCCAACCATTGTAACAGCACACATTATTTATATATCTATCTTTCACTTGATGGTTTACATATTGAATAACAACACTTCATAACAATTATATTCTTAAAATAATTTTTACTATTCAAACACGCCGAGACATGAACGTTGATGCAATAAGTGTTATCTAAGCATGATTGAATATCATAATCACGTCGTACATGTCCTGAATATTCAGAAAGGGATATCAATGTATTAATATAACATGAACAACATTGCAAAAACTCTGTAATTTACTAAACAATAACAAAAATCAAATACACAATTTAAAAATGATGCCTCTATGTATTGAATAGAAAAATGTATACGTGTATCCACTTTTTATGCAAATATACTCTCCAGATAAATGTGTGCTTAGTATTTACATTATCAATGCATTCGCGTTATCTAATGTTGAAATTATTTTAATTTGTAGATCGTCTGATAAGTATATATAGTCTTTCAGCCAGATGGGTTGGGGTGTACCACTCAGGGGGGCAAAGTTACACCTATCTTACTTGATTGTATACTCAATATAAAGAACTAAAATGTGTGATTGCAATCTCAGTTGGGCAGCTATAAGTTATTATTGAGCTGTTTCTATGGCAACCGTCAGGCTTTGACTAAATAGCTAGTTTAGCTAGTATAATTTTCAAATATTTCTTCAAATTGGTTCTTGAAAAAAAGGTTTGGTGTTAAAATGAAGATTATGATTATTTCCTTGTATGATCTGCAGTTAAATATACAATTTAGTACATTTGCATATCTATGAATATTAATGAGATTGCAAGAAAAGTTCCTAAAAACTAGCGAGCCTCCAAAATAGTAGGGTCAATATATGAAAAAAAAATAACTTCAACCACCAAACAATTGCTACAAAAGGTATTTTTACTGAACCTGGTAGGGTAGAAGCTTCTTTAAAACATATCAAACGTTTACCAAAATCGGACCTCCGGAAAGTTTTTTTTCAAGATGGCCGCCAAGATGATCGCCAATATTTATTAATGATAACAACTATGTAACTATACAATCAAATTTGATGAATTTGGTGTCTATTCCTAAGTTTCAAGGGGCAAAGAACACATAAAGATCATAAGACATTATTTAAGTGTACAATAGTTCTCACAAATCCAACATGGCGTCGAAAATGGCCACCAAGATGGCCGCCAAAGACTAAAAATGATCATAACTATTTAAATATCGACTCAAATTTGATTATTTTGGTGGCTATATATGGGTTTCAAGACATTGTTTAAGTTAACAATAGTACACACAAATCCAACATGGCGTCTAAAATGGCCGCCAAGATGGCAACCAAAACCTATTAATGATCATAACTATGTATCTATCTACTCAGATAAGATGATTTTGTTGTCTATACCGAGGTTTCGAGGGGTAAAGAACACATTTCGATTGTCAGACATAGTTGAAGTTTATTATGTTGCACAGAAATCTCACATGGCGTCCAATGACACAATACGAAGGACCGCAAGTCCATTACTTTTGACGTGATGCTTGTTATGTGAAACGCCATAGTTTGGACCTGCCGCAATTTCTGGATTTTGATAAGAGGATCGATATTTTTCAGCTTTAGGCAACACTGAATTGGCAGGGAATGATGCGTATCTTGCATCAGCAAAGCCAGTACCCTGGGCTGGTGTCAGTCAAATTCTTGCCTATGATTAATATGTACAATAGGGACAAAGCGTGCATTCTGTCAACATAAGTCGTAGTTTGCAACCTTGTCACAGCCTTCACACCATTGTAACGTTTGACCAACCCTTGTTTTGGAAAGCTGCCGAAATCATCATTGATGCGCCACAAAGTAGATGAAAATGTTGTTCGAATTTTGGATGTTTCATAAACGCATGAACTTGCGGGGGGGGGGCAAAGGATCCCTCATGGAAGAAACCGCTCTCAAAACCACACTTAAGGCTGTCTATTAAGAAATGCAATTGTGCACATTGTGACACGAAAAGCTGTCCAGAGGGCTTCACGGGACCATCTTTTTGTTGAAAAGTGTATACACAGCCAGCCTTCAGCCGAAATGACCAAGAGAGATCAAGACATTCAGATGCTGCTGGATCATGCCAATGATTTGTACTTTTGAGGGGCAAAACGACGCTAGCAGATAATATGTTATGCGATTTTGATCAAACTCGAGAGGGCTACATTGAAGTAGAAACATGAAATTGCCCAGACCTCAAAGACAAACATAGTATGGCTGAATTATTAGCCAATTATTAACAATTCATGGGTGTTGATTAAAGCATATCGTACTGGGTGTTCATTGATGCGTTAGGCAGTGCCCAATTAGCTATCAATCTTTGCTGCTGCTGGATACATTACCTGCAATCTGCGTATTACTACATATATCTGCTGCAAATAAGAAACCTAGAGGAAACGCACCCGGACGTTTATCGAAAGTTCGGTATTGGTTTTCACGTTGTTTGTAGGAGCCATCAGTGCTGGGCTGGGCTAGGACTTGATCTTGTTATTGAGCAAACATTGATAATGTTTCTATAGAGCACATGTGGTCTAACTCGCGGCAGTGGAATGAATTAGGAACTACAAACCCCTTGGACCCTATCTGCAACATCCGAGCACAACAGTGCGATGCAGGATTTCACAGACCTGACCGATACTACAAGTCCACAACACAAAACCTCAACTGAAGTGTGCATCAAAGGGGATTCTTTTGATCTAGAGAAAATGCAGACACAGATTAAAACCTGATCACCATACACAGCTGACCCTACTCTCAGAAACATGGTCAATGGGATAGTGGTTGGGTAACATGTGAATGTTCATGCAATGGAGGCGGTTGGGAAAATGATCATAAGAGATATCATAGGAAAGTCGGTCTTTGCTTATAAATTCACGAGAAAATACAGAGCCAAATCTCTTTGGAATAGCTTGGCTGTTAATATCGCTTCTGACAGTGCTTTTGAACCTGCTCTTCTGTTCCAGAGTTTTCTGGTGGTGTCAAAATATGGAGATCCTTCCCTTTCAGTCGTATCGTCTTATGAACTGAGCTCCCATCCTGCTGCCTTCTTTGAAGCCAAGAAAATACTTTGTACAGCAGATAAGCCTCAGATCGCTCAGGCAATTTAAGAGTATGCTGTAGACACATCATGTGAGGCTGTGATGAACTGTATTCATGAAACAGATGCATGATGGTGGCACTTTGCTGCATCGTTTACCATGGAGAAGGGCGACTCATATAACGCAATAGCCGAGTCTTATGTAGATTTAGTGAAATGCATTACGGACAAGCGACAGTGGGGTTCGATGGCTACGAAGATGGTGATTATAACAAAGACAAAACGCACCGGAAACGTTTATCATATTGTGAGTTTAGCAAAGAAACAGAATGCTCATGTAAAAAAGGAAGACTTTTTGTCTCGTGAAAGAAACAAGGCCGGCATGATTGCTCTGATCAGCACAACTCTGACTAAAATGGGATGCTATGTTGTTCTGTCTTCAGGGGATGCAGACGAACAAATTGTTAAATACAGTATAACGATCCCGTCGTAGCACCACAACGTTGGTGGGCGAGGATACAGATTTGCTCATCTTGATCTTGCATTACTCCGAAAGGGACAATGAGACCATCTACTTCCGCTTTTATGTAAATAAATAGTCAAAGGAACGCAAGGTGTATAATATTAACCTTTTGAAAGAACTCGTGCTAATTCAGGCTGTAATAGATCTTCAATGATTTTCAGCAACGGTAAAAAATCAAGTCTACAGAAGTTAGTAAAACCTGATCTTATCATGAAGTCATGTGCTGGTTCATTTTCTCTTCCAAATGTCGTAAATTGGATTTTATGATTATTCAACTCCTTAGTGATAACCTCAATTCGATTAAAGTGTTTCTTGTCTCCTAAACTATGGCATTTTACATAACAACCATAACGTTTGAGTAACAAGTTATGGACTTGTGGTCCTTCGTATTGTGTTGATGGCCATTTTGGACGCCGTGTTGGATTTCTGTGTAACATAATTAGCTTACATTTTGTCTGATGATATAAATGTGATATTAATGTGTTGTTAGCTCTCTGAAACCTGGGTATATTCACCAAATTCATCAAATTTGAGTTGGTAGGTACATAGTCATATTTTATAATCATTAATTTGTTTTGGCGGCCATCTTGGCGGCCATATTTTGGACGCTGTGTTGGATTTGTGTGTAATATAATAAACTTAAACAATGTCTGATTATCTTAATGTGTTCTTTGCCCCCTGTAACCTATGTATAGACACCAAAATCGTCAAATTTGAGTGGATAGTAACATAGTTATGATCATTTTATAGGTTTTGGCGACCATCTTTGCGGCCATCTTGGCGGCCATTTAGGACGCCATGTTACATTTCTGTGTAACATAATTAACTTACACTTTGTCTGATGATATTTATGTGTTCTTTGCCCCCTGAAAGATGGGTATAGACACCAAATTTATCAAATTTAAGTTGATAGTTACATGGTTATGACCATAAATAGATTTTGGCGGCCATCTTGGCGGCCATTTTCGACGCCATGTTGAATTTGTGTGTACTAAATTAAACTTAAACAATTTCTGATGATCATTATGTGTTATTTGCCCCTTGAAATCTAAGTACTGACATCAAATTCATCAAATTTGATTGGATAGGTACATAGTTATGATCATTAATAGGTCTTGCCGGCCATCTTGGCGGCCATCTTGAAAAAACAACTTTCCGGAGGTCCAATTGTGGTAAACTTTTAATATGTTTTTAAGGACATTTTACCCTACCAGGATCAGTTAAAATACTTTTTGTAGCAATTTTTTGGGGGTCAAAGTGTATAGTGACCCTACTTCGGTTCAATTTCTCCGAGACAATTTATGAAAATAAAGCTGATTGAGGCCCCATCTTCAAAGGAGAAAAAAATACCAAAAGCTGCCAGTACCAGACTGTTATCAACCATTTTCATATGCTACTGGCATGCATCTTCCAAGATATATAGGTGTAGTTTTGCCCCCCTTACTGGTACACCCCACCTCAATTTTGGGTACTTGGCTGAAGGACTAATATTAGTTGTCTCGAAATTAAGCGCTCAATTAATCTTTGTAAACGTGAAATTCAAAGGTGTAAACTAGCCTTTGTGGTAATGAAAAAAAGCATTTCACCAACATTGATCAAAGTTTGAGGTGATTTACTAACCCTCTAAATTGCTTGCATAGCCAAAATAAAAGAATTAAAATCTCTAAGGTGAAACGAATCGCGTGCTGGCAAATTGGACACAGCGGATGCAATAAATAGTGTTTCACTTTTAGATTTTTAAGCCCGGAAAATCTGACGAGCATATAATCAAGTTTTAATGGCCTAATATTTAAAATAACAATTTACTTACTTTGATATTGGTATTGTTTTAACATCCAACGGCTGAAATAATGTACATTATGACCAAAAACATTATTAAATAAAATGTTTTTATTATTTTTTTCTTTCTATCAAAATTATCTAACTTAACATTAAAAAGGTATTCGTCCTATTTTGGTAGTGTTCAACTAATGCGTACACCATTTGTTATAGTTGTTGTTGTTCATGAATATTTTTGGACCGAGCAACTCGCTCGGAATGGCAGTTTTATTTTTATTTTTTTCGTAATGAGCCAAACTGCAAATAGTTAAATTAATATACAAACACTTTTTTATATTTCTGCGTTTATCGTTGAAAATATTTGAAATGGTACTTCATAATATTTCATAATAGGTTTATTAATTGCTATATGTTTTACTATGTAACTATGTCACCATCTAAAAGTTAATTATACGTGCGTGTGTGGGTGCGTGTACTTGAAAGTTAATAAGGTCCTTTCTCGCCTTAGGCTGCATTACGTGCAGACCCAGAGTGTATCCCAGCTCTCCTATCTTTCTGTATTATTTTATATCACTAAAAAACAAACATTATACATGTACATACATTGTAAACATTTTTTCTTTCAAGAATATAAAAATGCAACTTATTGGCGTATATTCACCTACAATGGAATGTTGTTGTTTTTAATAATATTTTTTTCTTAAAAATATACCTAATCTGCATGGAAATTAGTGATAATTGTGGTTTAACCATGGGTAATTATTTATGTTATTCGCAATATGAAAAAAATAGTAAAAGGAAGAAAGAAATATAAAAAAGAGCAGCTGAAAGCTCAAAACTGACCGTCAAGAAATCTCTGATTAATTGTATTAACTTGTTCGAGCTTATCGTTTTAAGGGCTATTTCTTGTTCTTTATCAAAGCGTAATTTTAGGAATGTAAAGAAATTTTTGAAATCAGGAGGCTGGTGCATTCTTTTCAATTAAAATATATAATATTTCATTAAATCAATAATGAAATTAATAGTTTGCATGTTTTTATTATATTCCATCTGTCCAAAACAAATTTATTCATAGTTAAAATATAATAAAATGCCTTTATCATACATGTAGTCCGCTAATCTGTTCCATAAATGTTGTGCTACCCGGCATTTCCAAAACAAGTGTTCAATATCTTTATCGTATAAATTGCACAGAGCACATAAGTTAGAGCTCGTCAGTTTGCACCGAAAGAGATATGTATTCGTAGCAATTAGACGCATAAAAAAATTATATTGGAAGCATGTTTAATTTGTATCCGTACAAGTTTTGAACACTAGTGTGTATATCTTTGCCCAATTTAACTCTTTATTTTGAAAAATATTTTGCCATCTATTTTCCGTATTCGAATAAGTATTTTTGTTTATCTCAGAAAGCTGAAGATTGTATAAAAGTTTAGTTGGTTGGTACGATGTTTTTATTATATCTAGTTATGATTTTTTCCTTGATCCTGTTAAAAAACGTTCGTCTACAAGTTCCAATATGTCTTTAGGTATGTTATTTATAAGACTATTGTATTTAAGAAAGTCATTGTATGATGAATTATTAATATAACGGGCCACACAAGTCTGCCAAGTTTCGTCGCTCTCGAACACATACTCGGGGAGATAAGTGCGACTTCAGGTTCCCAATATACGGTAACGGGGCCAATACGGGCCCGTTAGCGTACCTTCGGCGACACTTTCACCGGAAACGACGGCACCGAGACGGGCACCACCGGGCCACACAAGTCCGCCAAGTTTCGTTGCTCTCTGACACATACTCGGGAAGATAAGTGCGACTTCAGGCTCCCATTATAGGGTAACAAGGCAAATACGGGTCCGTTAGCGTACCTTCGGCGACACTTTCACCGCAAACGACTGCACTGAGACGGGCGCTTGAACTTGGCGGATGCTTGGCACACAAGGCCACACAAGTCTGCCAAGTTTCGTCGCTCTCGAACACATACTCAGGGAGATAAGTGCAACTTCAGGCTCCCATAATAGGGTAACGGGGCCAATACGGGTCCGTTAGCGTACCTTCGGCGACACTTTCACCGGAAACGACGGCACCGAGACGGGCGATCGAATTTAGCGGATGCGTGGCCCACCGGGCCACACATGTCTGCTAAGTTTCGTCGTATTTAAAATAATGTTACATATAAAATAAATGACAATATACATTGTATGTGCGCGTGAAGTTAATAATAGTTATAGAACGTTGCTTAAAATTTCAACTTAAGAACGAGTACTTCGTTTCATCATGCTATATGAATAAACAATTATACTATTTTGGGGTCAACAAAACGTTTAACCGGCCTGTGCGTAAAATAATCGGCCAGATCATTAATTTTCTTTGTAGCATAGTTTAATTGTGAATTTAAGTGACACTACAAAAAAAATGCTTCTCAGTCTTATATATAACTTTTTGCAAGATTTAACAGTAGACATTCTTCAATGGAATATAGCAAACACACAGTGCCGACATGTGTTGTTACTAAAATAGACATAGAGATGTGAGCATTGGGAGTGACCTATTCATACTGTGTTATGGCAGTATTACGGAATACCGTTAGTGCCATCGTGGTTACACATTTAAATCCAGAGGGCGAGAATGCGAGAACGCGATAGTACGATGGCGTCAATGCGACAATACGATGACGACAATGCGAAAATACGATGTCGCCAATGCGATAGTACGATGGCGACAATGCGATAATGCGAGAACGCGATAGTACGATGGCGACAAAGCGAAAATACGATGACGACAGTGCGACAATACGCTGGCGACAATGCGATAGAACGATGGCGACAGTACGATATGACTATCGCATTCTCGCTATCGTACTAACGCATTGTCGCCATCGTATTGTCGCTCTGTCGTCATCGTACTATCGCGTTCTCGCATTCTCGCCCTCTGGATTTAAATGTGTAACCACGATGGCCCTAACGTTATTCCGTACAGTATAGTGCGCAAAATCTGGTTTGGCATCACAATTTATATGCCTAAAACATATGTTGAAAAACCGACTTTGACAAGGCGAATGTTTTTATTACTGTACTTTTCCCTAGTAAGGTCAATTTTCTGTGGTGCCATTGTTTAAGACAATTTCTGAATGCACATAATTTGGGTTCTAAGTTCATGAACATTTTTTTTATTTTACAATTATAAAAGGATAACCCAAGATTGTTTGCAGATTCCGATGTCCAAATAAATGTGTCATCATTGCAAAACCGGATTGTAGTATTCTTGAAAAGCCCTACTTTTAAAACTGTTGATTTTGAATTGTTAAGGTTTAATCCAGAAGTATGCCCAAATTGCGTTATTGCATTGACCGAATATTCAAAAGAATTGTGTGCACCGTTGTTGAAAAAGTTTGCGTCGTCTGCGAAAAGCGACTGTTTTATTTCTACATTATTCAAAACAATACCCCTGGTATTTTTTTAATATAATTAGACAGTATTTCGATACATATTACAAACTGTGACGATGAGAGAGGACAACATTGCCTAACGCAATTTTTTATTTTAAAACTTTCCGACATGTAGCCATTGTTCATAATAATACTACTTATATCATGGTAAAACAACTTTACCCAACGGATAAGATCATCGCCGAAATTAAAATGTTTTAAGTGTAAAAAAAGACCGGGCATTTGTTTGTTTTCAAGATATTCGATAATTTCAAAAATTAGTCTGACATTCTCCCCAATATATCTCCCTTTTATGAAACCTGTTTGTGAAGGTGCTATTATTGAATATATTTTTTGTATTCTATTAGCGATGGCTTTTGTAGCTATTTTGTAGTCTACATAAAGTAGTGATATTGGTCGCCAATTTGTTAAAATAGTGGTATCCTTGTTAGGTTTAGGGATTATTGATATAATGCTTTGTTTTTGAAAGTCAGTTAGATGTCAGTGTATAAATTAATAGTTTATTGATTCGATGAAAGTTTTTTAATATCATCCCAAAAGGTTCTATCAAATTCTACTGAGAGTCCATCTGAGCCAGGGCTCTTGTCATTTTTCATTTCTTTTAACGCACTATAAAATTCTTCTTCGGTTAAGATACCTCTCCATATATTTTTTATTGTTTTCACTAAGGCGTTTTATCGGTGTGTTAAAGAAATCAATATTTGATGTTTTTTATACTGTTTTTGATAAATGGATTGATAGAATTTCACTTCTTCTGTTAATATTTCTTTTTGATTTGTTATAAATTTGTCATTTACTTTTATACATTTTATGGTTTTCTTCTCTGCGTATCTTTTTTCTAGGTTTGCGAAAAATGCACTGTTTTTTTCATTACTTTCAACGTATATAGCTTTTGATCACAGTAATATACCGTTATTTTTTTTATCTCTTAAATTATCCAATTACATGTTTTTATTTGATAATTCTTCTGCGTCTATATTATCCTTACATATCAGGTCTTGTTCAAGAAACTTCTATTTCTTGAATTAGTTCTTTTTCTTGTTGATTATCTTCTTTTTTTTCTATTGACTAGCAAATTGTATAGTTACATTTCTAATATTTCCTTTTACCATTTCCCATTTAGTGTTTGCGTTTGAATGCTTATTGTTGTTTAAAATTTCTTGCGATGTTTTTTTATTAGCGATTTATATTCGGTATTTAACATAAGGCTGTTGTTTATTTTCGAGTAACCAGGGCCCCGTTTCTGTGTTATGAAATTCATTTTTAATATAACACTTGAATGATCTGTTGTATATCCTGTTTGAATAAGACAACTTTTTGTTATATTTTATAATGTATCTTTGATAAGAAAAAAGTCAAGTCTGCTGAAAATTGGCGGTTTACCGTTGGAGTGCCACGTAGATTGACATTTATTAGGGTTATGAATTCTCCAAACATCGATTAAGTTATTTTTGTCTATAATTTTATGAATTTTATATCGACAATGTTTATGTGTATCGGCTCGGTCGTTTTTTTGTGTCTAAATTAGTGTCTTAAACAGTATTAAAGTCACCCCCGATCGTAAGAATTGAGCTAGAGTTTTGAAAAGATGGGTGTCGTCATTGTCAGGTTCATAATTATCAATACTCGTAAAACTTTGTTCCTTGGTTTATAGTGTTAAGGCCTGAAGACGACCCGGTATAATTTCGTTGTAGTTTAATAGTTTTACTGGCATTGTTTCGTTGATTAGGATTGCTACTCCCTCGCTGTTTGATTTCGTGCCACTAAAAAAGGCGTGTCCGTTCCACTCCCGTCTCCATGATTCTACAATGCTTTTGGTTGAATGTGTTTCTTGCAATAAGTGCAATGCAAATTTTGTATTCTTTAACCATTCGAAAACTTGATTCGCTTTGTTTTATTACCTAAACATTTAACATTCATTGATAATATTACTGTTTCCATTTTACTTTACACTGGTTTGATTTAAACCAGTCAGAGAGCTTTCAGTCATTCAAATGTATCAACAGATTCATTTTTTAGTGCTTACAAAATTATTTAATTTTCTTTTTGACGTGATTTTATTATACAAACACTTATTATCAGCGGGTATATAAATTAATTTAAGTACCTTTGAGTTGCAATCATAACAAAACTAAGTGACAATAACGTTAATCTATTTAAATGTTTACCAATTATTTACACGTTGTTGTGCTGCTACTCACATGTTCAAGAGTTCGGTATAGATCTATGTGTGTATTTCGATGTGTATATCAATCCGCTCCTGTAGCTGCTTTATATAAGAATCTGGGGTGCATCCCAGCACTTATAATTAATTTGTTAAACTCACAAAAGCTAGAACCAATTTATTTTTATTTATTCAATATCCATCTGTTAATCCTTTAATGGGGGGGCATTCAATGTGTTCGTGTTGATGTGCTATGTTGGAAAACGGTGTACTCCAAAGAAAACCCAACCCCTCCGGTTCAGTGACCACCATCCAAAGCGTCGAACCAGGGTCTATTGAGCCGGGGTCACATAAGCAAGAAGCACATGATGGTTGTTAACTACTACTGAACTAACCAGAAGGCCTCGGTATACTCTAGCTCGTCTATTAAAGGGACATTTTCACAGATTTTGGCATGTATTGATGATTGACATTAAATGCTTTATAGTTTATATTCATATATGTTAACATGGGATTTAAAAAAACTCCAGTAAAAAAAGAATCAAATTAAAGAAAGAAAACAAGTAAACCTCAACTGGGCTCAAACCACTGACCCCTGGAGTAAAAGTCTAACGCTTAAAACACTAGGCCATCCACGCTCATACAATAAGTGATGTATTTTATTCCTGGTAATAATCGGCTTTCATGGTCACAAGACGTGTTTTTCACAGCTCTTGGTTATCGATTTTTGCCAGCGATGTAAAAGTCGATCTCGCTATGGATAGTATATGGTTTATTATGTAGCTACAAGTGATTTAAAAACGCGCAAATATTTAAAATGTTATTAGTTTGAAAACAAGGCTAAAGTTGTAACTATGCTAGAAGACTTGTAAAATGTTGTTATTGTGATCGTACCGGTCAAAGTGAAATGTACATGAAAGTGATGGATTGCAAGTGTTGTGTAATAGTCTCGGGTTCAATTTAACTATTAAAACTAAAAAGGCTTTTGGGATCAAGGCAACTCAAAGAATATGAAATAATTAAATCCTTTATTAATTACTCTATTATTCAATACTATATTAAATACTAAGCTGGGAATTATCTATAAAGTGGAATTCTAGATTCCAATAATACCTTAGTAAGGCGTTGTCCTAAGTCGGAGCAATGACTCCTTCAATGGAAGATGACTTCCAAGAGTACAGAGTATAAACAATATATGAATGTAAAAAATATAACAATGTACAAACAAACCCACTCCCACCCTCAACTAGAATTTAAGTCTAAGAAACACCCACCCAACACGAAAAAAAACATCAACCCATTAAACAACATTATATTAAAGTTTTAATAACAGAAAGGGAAATAATTAATTAAAAGGAAGAAAAATCAGTCCTACTACAGTTGCAAATGATTACGAGTGTTTGCGAGTGTTGGTCTTTTTTAAGTGATCAGGTGACGTTATGCTGGTATTTTGCAAGTATTCGATCTATACACAGTTCTACTGACAGCACAGTGTTCTTGGATTGTGGTGATTGAATACAGTGTCGTGATAAATCGGACGATATATTAGGCCATAAGCAACAGGTATGATCTTTTTCTTTAAACTTTTAAACGTATAGCCCTTGTGACTTATCGATTTCGGGTAAAAGTCAAATTCACTTGAGACCCCATATCGCACCAGGAGCAGCAAGCGAGCGCTAAGTTCTCCTGATAACGAACTAATAAACGATCTTAAGCGGCCTAATTATATCCAGACCATCATGGAGTCACCCACTGCACCATCACTTAGTGAGTCGACTATATCTCTGTCTGAAGAAGCCATTCAAACAATTTCTAACACCTTGGTAGCGACATTTCGTACCCATATAGAATCAATCGTCGAGAATGTGGTGTCAAGCGTTATTGCCAAATTCACCTCCAAATTGGAAGCTCTTGAACACGCAAATACGCAGCTGATCAACGAAAACTCAAAGCTGAAGGCCACTATTGGTCTATTTGAAATGAAACTAGATGATCAAGAGCAATACTCTAGGCGCAACTTAGTCCGTGTCTCTGGAATACCGGAAATCAACTCTGAAAACACTGACGATATAATTATCAAACTGTCAAATGCGATTGGGTCCGAAATATCCCTGACAGAAATAGACAGATCTCACAGGTTCGGGAAACCAAATCCCAGCAAACCCCGGGACATTATAGTGAAGTTGACGTCCTACCGGGCCAGGCAAAAACTTAACCTAGCCCGATCAAGCCTGAAAGACAACCGCTACAAGAACACCTTCATCAATGCGGACCTAACTTCCAGGAGAAGCTCCCTATTATTAAATGCGAGGGCCCTAGTGAAATCCGGTCGCCTACTTGGCGCGTTGTCATCTGACGGGAACATTCTAGTTAAGGACTCGAAGCTCAAAATTCATAGGATCACCCATATTGATGAATTGAAGTCATACTGATGCGACAGTTAACAACGTTAAAATTTCATTAATATGCCCAAGGTATTGATAACATTACATACTAATCGGTGTTAACTTTACAGGCGTTATGGTCATTGTGACAAAGATTCAGTGTAAAATGCTATCACAGCACGTCCTCAACATCAATATTGGTACTATTATTTCCTTAATTT
Organism: Dreissena polymorpha; assembly: GCF_020536995.1. Lineage (NCBI taxonomy): Eukaryota > Metazoa > Mollusca > Bivalvia > Myida > Dreissenidae > Dreissena > Dreissena polymorpha. Next base: position 44,629 of record NW_026273317.1, on the reverse strand, counting down.
TCCAAAAGTATTCACCTTTAAAAAAACGATGTAAAATTGTTGTCAATCTATACACTTATGATCAAATTTGTGGATGCTGCCTTATACCTTTAGCAACTGAATAAGACCGGTGCATCGGCCCGGAGTTATAATTAAATGTACCTAATTTAAACTTTTTTCTACGAACGGACTTTTTTGTTGTTGTGGTTGTTGGACAAACTGATGAAGTGCTTCGTTGTCTAATAAATCATGTGAAAGAATGTGGGTTTTTTTCTAATGCATGTGTACTTGTTTGTGTTAATCGCGTGTTTGTTTGATTTTCTTTTTTATTACTTTACTCGTTCTTGTAATGTACGTTTGTTACCCCCCCCCCTCCCCCCTAACCCCCCCCCCCTCCCCCCCGAACCCAAACTCCACTTAAAATTGTATGTAATTTTACGCATTATGTTACTAACACCACTTTTAACGGCTATTAATTACGAAAACACATCTTATCGGAATTTCGAAATCAAGTCAATGTATAGATCACTTAATACGATTAAACCTATGTTACATACTTCATATGTAAGTACACACGTGATCAGTAATTGCTTTTATTCACCATGTGAACATCGTGCTCGCTTTGAACAGATTTTTACTAAAATACTTCTAAACTTGTTGAATTTTACTGAGTAAGAATAGTTATTTTCGGATTCCAGTGAACACCATTTTTGCTAAGTAGCTTTACCTAAGCCATGGGTGTCTGAACTATAATTATGTAGTTTTAGAGACTGTCCCTTACTACGAATTAAACACGTGATTTATAATTATATGTATTCATCATGTGAACAACCTTGGCGCATTTAACAGCATTAAACAAATTGTGTCAACGCTGTACTTATCTATTGCTGTTTTGATTGTTGTTATTTTGTTCAACTCCCCCGCCCCACCCCTCCATTGTTTTTGTTTTGTTTTTGAATTTACTCTCTAAAGCATTACTACATGCTCGGCATGTTGTTGTTGTTGCCTCCACGAAAACGACAAAATTTCAGTCTGCACGATCATCTATTATTAGTAGCCAAATCCCTTGATGAGCTGATATCATTTTAAATACATACAGTCATTCGGTGTGAGCTTCTAAATAGCTCGCTTTCCACTATTAACACGTGATTATACTTGTATTGATCTTTACTTTGTTGAGCATTAATCATCGTATTATTCGGTATGAACGACTATTCTTTGGGTAAAAAGGTGATATTTTCGTTAACTGTATTTATGTACATGCGACCATGATCTCTGATTTTTAAATTGTTTTCGTAATATTTGCAGCACAGTTATTTCAACCTAGTCGGCACTCTAAAACGCAGTCTCTCTTAAATTGATCCTTTTTTGTGAAAATACCAAAACTACTTTATAGTAACTACTTAATAGTATATTAAGATTTATTATTTTTCTATGAAATGGGTACTTTCTTTAATTTTCACATACACTGAAATTGAGGCAAACATTAGCACAGATTAATGTAAACTTTCATGCATGTACGAGCTCGCTAAATTTACTCCCAAACGATAGTTTTACCTTGACGTTCCATTACTTTGTTATTATATATTTACGCATTTGAGGCTCTATCTTATATTAAAGCACACGAGCTGTTGTTTCTTGAAGCGACAACTTTGATAATTATACATTGTACATGTTAACAGTCATACATTGACTTCATTATTTTTATTCAATGTACATGTGTATAGTCATATATTCACTACACTATACTAATGCTACTGTTTTGCGCTATGCTTTGCCAGCATTCTAATATTTGAATACTTAAAGCCATAAAAAGTTTGTTTTTCTTTTGTCTGTCTTTTTTTCAAGGATCACGTCCGCTCTATACACGCATTCATCTGTTCATATCGTTGATTTTATTTAATTTTTTTCCATAAGCGTATGTTTTCGTAGTTGTATGTGAGCTAATATGCATGTTTGCATGTGCCTGATTGTCTGCGTTCAATTAGAAACAAAATTAACTATATTAAAAACTTGTGTGATTTCGACATCCTATGTTTTACTGAAACTCATCTTACCGATATCGTATCTAATAATGGACTAACAATTGAAGGCTTTAATATAGCGTTCCACCGGAAGGATTATACAGCGCATTCAGGCGGTTTACTTATATACGTAAATCAGTCTAAATTATCGCGCCGCATGGTCGAGTTAGAATGCCACGCCTTGCACTCGATCTGGATAGAAATTCAAGCCGTCGATTACTGCACTGTTGTGCTGTTTCTATCGTCCCCCAAGCACTAATGTAGCGTTTTGGGATGATTTTGAAGTATGTTTCGATAAAGCTCTTGACGTGAATTCAAACTTAATTATGGTCGGAGACATTCATGAGGACCAACTTAAAAAAATTCACGCGCTTAAAACAAACACTGGCTCTATTTAATTTACGTAATACGATTACAAATGCAACCAGAGTCACGGCTAACACTTCTACCTTACTTGATCCTATAGTTGTATCCAAAACTCTTAATGTGCTCGATAGCGAGATTATTCCCGTCTGTTCTTACATCAGTGATCACCATGCAACGGCCATACATATTAAAGTTGAGTCAGTTATCAGCAAACCGACGATGAGACATGTTTAGTTATATAAACGTGCAGACTCCAATCGTTTAAATGCTTTAATTGATAGCGAAAACTGGAACTTCATTAACCATACGAACATAGATGAAGCAACTTTATTGCTTACAAACAAATTACTTGAATTAATGAAATTGAGTATCCCATTCAAACTTGTCACAGTGCGTCATAACGATAAACCCTGGTACGATTCCATGATACGTTATTTTTTCGCGGAAACGCGATTGACTCAAATCCCAAGCGATAAAACACCCATCTGCAAACAATTATGCTAAATTCAGGCATGTTCGCAATAGAGTTAACAATATGATTAAACATGCTAAAGAACAATTTTTCTCAAATATAGAAACAACTTTAAACGACTTACAGTCGTCTAACTCTAAGCAATATTGGAAGCTCTTAAAACAACTCATGCGCTCACATTCTTCTTCTGATATGATACCGCCCTTAAAAACCATTGATCCTGATGGAATATTTATATGTCTGACGAAGAAAAGGCAAATTGTCTAAATAATTATTTTATTTCAATATCAACGCTAGACACGTCTTCCGGAGTTCTACCTGACTCTAGTATTTTTGCGTTTAATTGCTTAGACGAAGTTTCAATTAATGAATCTGAAATAAAAAATATAATTAAGATTTTATTTACTAACAAAGCGGTTGGTGAAGATTTAATCAGCCATTAAGTTTTTAAGCGTACGTGTTCTTCAATAACAAAACCTCTTTGCTTGCTCTTTAACAAATCATTACAAGAATGCACGTTTCCTGCACTGTGGAAGAAAGCAATGGTCGCGCCCTTATTTAAGAAAGGTGATGCAAATACACCCTCAAATTATCGTCCCATCTCACTTTTAAGCTGCCTTGGTAAATTAATGGAAAGAGTTGTTTATAAGCATCTTTATAACCACTTTGTTTCGCATAACCTTATATATTGTAAGCAGTCGGGATTTCTTAGAGGTCACTCTACTGTCTCCCAGCTTATTGATATTTTCGATCAAATAGGTCGTTCTCTTGACGATAAAACAGTTACTTGTATGGTTTTTTTGTGATATTTCCAAGGCAATTGACCGCGTATGGCATCAAGGCCTTTTATTCAAACTTAAAGAAAATGGGATCAGTGGTAGTTTGTTAAAATGGCTAGAGAGTTATTTATCTAACCGAACTCAATCAGTATTTGTCAGATCCTCTATGTTCAATGTGTTGCAAGTAAAAGGTGGCGTTCCTTAAGGCTCAGTCCTTGGTCCGTTATTTTTTCTTATTTACGTTAATGACATTGTCAATAATCTTCTTAGCATCACCCGTTTGTTCGCAGATGATACGGGTTTATCTTGTACGACATCCAATTTAAGTGATCTTGAGGGAATAGTGAATCATGATTTACATCAGATAAACTTGTGGGCCAAAAGATTACCTCAATCCACAGAAAACGGAAGCAATTTTATTTACAACCCAAAAGCATGTTCGATTACCTCAACTTTTCTTTAATTATATTCCGGTAAATTTTGTGGAAAGTCATAAACATCTTGGTCTAACTTTAGGACATGACGGCAAATGGCATGATCATATTAATAACATTCTAAATTCAGCATCGAAAGTACTGGGAATAATGAGGTCTCTTAAATTTAAAGTTTCCAGAAAAAGCTTAAACACTTTATATGTCACTCATTTGCGCCCAATACTTGAATACGCATGTGTCGTCTGGGACGGATGCTCTTTATACGAAAAGGAATTATTAGATAAAATTCAACACGAAGCTGCGCGAATTGTCTCCAGTATAACCAGATCTGTTTCACTCGTTAATTTGTACAACGAAGTAAAAAGGGCCATCTCTTGATAAAAGACGACAGTATATTAAACTAATTAATATGTACAAAATACATAATGGTCATAGTCCCACTTATTTGGCAAATCTTCTCCCACCTACAGTAAATCAACAACCATCGCGCTCTCTTCGCAACGGAGACGACTACGTCATTGTATCACGGCGGAACAATTATATTCCCGTTCCTTTTTACCCTCTGCCATAGATCTATGGAATTCCTTAGACATAAATATTCGTAACAGCAATACTATTTCACATTTTTAATCAAACTTGAAACGCGTATTGTTCGCTAGCGAACAGATTTCCCAATATGTTTTTACTGGGAATAGGAAATCCTTCATATTACATGCAAGATTAAGAAATGATTGCAGTGACCTTAACTCCGACTTCTTCCAAAAACCATTTGACTGCTTCGCCTGTTTGCTCCTGTGGCAGCGAGATAGAAAATGCCTCACTTTTTTCCCTTAAAAGCACTTATTACCACACACAGCGATTGAATCTTTTTAATGCATTGCGGTCGTTTCACCCTTTAAATCATGTAATTCTTCTCCATGGAAAACAATTATTATTATTATTATTATTATTATTATTATAACCATTATTATCATTATTTATTTTTTTTATTACTATTATAATTATTATTACCATTATTAATACTGCTATGATAATTATTATAACTATCATTATAGTCAAAGTAATTTTTGCATCTATTTTTTAAGTAGTTTTTGAAAAATTTCCAAAACGACGACTAATATTTACTTCTAAAACAGTCACCTTTATCGATGTAACTTTGTAATCTATGGAAAGACCCCCGATAATATTGTGCAACTTTAGGTCCAACCCTTTTTACATATAATACTTTGTGAATTGTTATTTATTTGTATTTGTCAATTTGGAAATAAAAAAATGTTTAAACTAGAAAACTAATCCTCGAAGTTCCACAAAATATAACAACAACAACAGAACTCTCCAAATTATTCAATTGTTTCGCGTTGCAACGCTTTATAATTTTTAGGTTTTTAAATCGTCAAAAGATGCATAAAACCGATATTTTAGAGCATGGTAAATGTTCAGTATTGTTGTTACCTCACACATATAACTACAACGAAACTTTGCGAATCTGAAAAAGAAATTGTTTGTAAATTTACCAAAACGTGATAAGGCCCCTTTAATACATGGCGGACCAATTGAACGTCTATATTTTATGGTTTTAAGTAGTTCTGTGATGTATGTTTTCATTGTCCGATGTCGCAAAATCATAAAGGCTTCAGAGTACCATTAGGGATTATGCTTTACAGTTATGATATGTTTCTTATAGTATATGTAATTATCGTTTTTGTGAAATGAACATAAGAGATACAATTGTGCTCAAGCACACATTTAAACTTATAATATAATTGGATTGCAAAAAAACACTTTAAATTTGTTTTCAATGAAATACACCAAATACGCAAACAAACAAAAATGATATTACAGACTTGCTTGTGAATTAAGATCTGTCCACGTCTCGACGTTTAAGTTACTGGAACCAAATTAAAGATAGAAGGGAACAAGGCAAAATAATTTTTCACAGCACAAACAATAATGCTTCAATAGAAATAAATACATGTTAAATAAATATTTACATTTTTCATACGCATAGTTATTTTGTTATAACATTTCTTGTAAATATGGTCACATACATATAACGACACGTCTAGCATGCATTCGATTTTCAAATAAACACAATATATAATGAAATTAGTAAAATTAGCATGGCGATAAACTGATACAATTCTTCTTGATTTGCAGGCTTATTAACGTAAATATACATATAGATTTTCACAATATTTTATTCATCAAAAATATTTTTGTTAGACACACATAAGTTTTAAATTGAAGACGAATTTGTCTATATAAAACATTTCATTTTCTTACTGAGTCATGTTCACGCTAGTTTTTTAGTAAAAATCTTGTTGTTTTTAATTATTATTGGCTCACCATTTTTCAATTATTTTATGACACAGAAATATTTCAAAACTATAAACTAAGAAATCCTCAAAATTGCTACAATATATATTGCATCACCATTTAAATTAATATCGTATAATTAGACCCACCAACATAGTTGGAAATTCAATTATAATCCTTGTAAAACGTTGAAATATTATCTTTATTAAGAAATTCTTGCACACGTGCATTGTTGTTTTGCTGGTTTTTAAGCGCGCATTATTAAGTTTGCCTTAAAAATGAAATTTTGTTGAAAAAATAGCAAATCTTCTGCATGCGTATTGCTGTTATTTATATCTTAAAGACTAGCAGGTAAAAGTATACTGGTGTTGAAATTTTGTGGTAACAAAAATCTTTTTATCCTTTTACGGATTGTATAAACAGGACAATGGCAAATAGTCATATTGACATAAGTAGTTTTATTCCCTGCGTCCAACTCACTTTAAGCGTCAACGAATTTAATTAACATGTTTATTGGAACTTCGTTTCTCGATTTTGTTTCTTATATGTGTTTTGCATATGTTTTGCAGATCTGCTTTTGTTAAGTTGTCAAATATTAAACAAGAAATATCTTTAAAAAAGATATACGGCGTTGATTTTGGTTGGAGTTTATGGAAGGTAAAGATTTAAATGAATGAGATCAAGGATAGCTAATATCTTTTTCTGTGCAGTTTTTAGCTGCATCAAACGCAGTACGGGATTTACGCGGAGTTTTCGCGGCTTATTTTACATTATTACATATTGCTGGTCATAAACCTATAGATACAAAACAGAAAACCAAATTAACCGACCACACTCGAAGTCTCCGTACATATTTTAAATATGTATACGCGCGTTCTTCGAACAAACCTGTTTGAGTGGTTTATCGGGCATTGCTACGTGTATTTGATTCGATTATTAACAGTATCGAGAATCATCGCGCTCATACTTAATACATTAGTCAATATGATGCAATAATACATTAGTAAATATGATGGAATAATTCATGTTAATTAATTACAAGAAATATCTTTAAAAAAAGATATACGGCGTTGATTGTGGTCGGTGTTTATGAACGATCAAAAGTTATCTCTATGAGATAAAAAGTAGCGGATGCCTTTTTTCTGCGCAGTTCTTAGCTACATCATAAGCAAATCAATTACGGGGTGTTGCGCCAGATTTCGTGGCTTATTTTGCTTTATGTGATATAATAACTCAGATATCTATATTTACAGAATAGAAAAACACAAGAAACATGAAAATAAACGAGTGCATATAGGTCAGCCGGAAATACTCGAATCTTATTTAATTGCATAATTATAGTATAGTGAATTATTGTGCTCATGCTTAATAAACTGGTCTAAATGGATAAATATGTCTAATTAATTTTATCAAAATTGGTCCTTATCATGCAAATGTTGAAACCATATTAAAAATCGATGATTGACATACCACAATAATATCGCCGAATATCTTTATCTCTGATCAAAACAGACTTCAAGTGCACAAAGTTTACGAGACGGCGTTTATATAAAGATTTCTGCAACTGACCGCAAACTGACCTTGATACCTTGCAGATTGGAATGCAATGCATTACAGTCACTACGTTATTGTCAGTAAGACCGGTGTAACACAATGATCGCAACCCCTTCTGCGAACTCCGGTGATGAACTGTATTTTATACTAAAGGCTATGTTGTCATATTTAGTACTTACTTGCATTGCATTTAAACCCGCGAGGTTTCGGGTCAATTCGCGGCCATTTGTGAAAGTCAGAGTTTAAACGCTTTTGCGCTGGTAATTCTCTGAAAATAAAAGGTGAACGCACAAACTGTATTTATGTCGAAAATTGATTGTAAAACTGTTCTATCTATTGAGCCTTTTCATTAGAGATAAAATTGTTTCATGCAGTAAAACAGTGTTACAAAGACGCGGATATGTTTCCAATGTTCTGGTGTTATACTCAAATCAGCCAATGGAATAAATGAAGTGTATTCATTCGTATCTAGCCGCGGGAAATTTTATTTGAGTATTATTGGACACTTACAAAGGTCAAGTCAGGGTGAAAAGCTGGCTTAATACAGCTTACGCCGAAAAAAAACACGAAAAAGAGCTAAATCATTTACCATTAAAAGTTTACGATACAAGAACATATATCTGACAAACACATCATATGCTGCTTGATATTTCAAAATTAAGACGGGATTGAATTAAGTTTTATATCCAATGTTTTGAAATCTCTTTCTCGCATTACCCCGTTCTTAAGATAATAACAAATAATTAAATTTTGTCTTTAAACATTGCAATAAAGATTTATAACATCATAACAAATAGAACGGTTATTGTACATATTTATAAAAAAAAATTATTAACCATTTTTTTCCTTGTTGTATTTTACAAAAATAAATATTCTTTTAAAATTTAACCGCTCACCTTCAGAAGCCAGTGAATATCCAGCCAAATCCTTCTAGAACGTTGAAAATGTGTGAAATCACACAATAATATAACTGTAATTACGAGGGGAAGTTCAAAATGTTTTCACTTCTTGAACTTGATGTCATATCAGAAGAATATGAAACATTATGGAAAATGGTTTTCCATTAACATTTCCACGCGATGTTTGCGAATTACGGGGCTTGCGGGCATTTTGGCTATATAGGATATATTGTTTCCGTTCACAAACGTTTATGGAACAAATAACTCTTACGCAGATTGCAGGCATTTGTCTATATAGGATATATTGTTTCCGTTTACAAACTTTTATGGAACAAATAACCATTACGCATATTGCAGGCATTTGGCTATATAGGATATATTGCTCCGTTCACAAACTAAGATGGAACAAATAACTCAGAAGTGTAGCATTTGAAAAAGTAGATAGTTACAAATTTCTATCAAACAAAACATCGGGAAATTGTCAATCTTACAAACGTTTGTATCATCCCTTGAACCGGATTGTACATTTTGGAGTAGACTATGAGTTGGCTGTTTAAAGCACCAGCCCACCGAAAAGTATGCAGTGCATGCTAATATGACATTAGAAAATGAGGTGTATTTCACGAAAACTATTTCGTTTGCGAGAAATAAATCCTATGATGTTGATATGCTTTGGTTCTAATGGAATATTCGTTAGTGTACGCTTGGTATCGGTTAACTGGTGTACTTACCCAAAATGCATCCCACGATATTGTGGGCACAGAAAAATTATACGATCAATTATTAAAAAATGATAAAGATGTCTATTAAAATCTATTTCTGCAGTAGTGCTCTAACAATATTTTAATAGTGGGACTTTAACAGCCTTGATCACATTGTAATTTTAACAAGATAATTTATGAATATGTGAAATGTTAACAAGCCCCTGTCGTCGGTGCTCATGTCCGCGGGTTATATGACTTCGATTAAAGTATAAATCAAATTGAAAATAAACGTCGAAGCGTTGTTACTGCCCCTGGGTAGTAGACAAGGCGGTTCGTTGAGCTTACACTTGTTGCCCCGGTTGTTGGATTCAAGTAGGCGAGGCAAACGTGCACACAAAGTATGCACCATGCGTATCAAGATACGCTTACCGCTCATCTGTTGGTTAAACCATGATATGAGTCGCGTTCTTAGAAAACTGGACATCCCAGATTAGCCCTTGCAGGGACGACACTTTCCGCTTTAATGACATGTTTCGTTAAAATGATGTCTCTTCTTTTAGCTAAAATCCAATTTAGGTGGAACGTGTCGTCCCTGATTAGCCTGTGCGGACGTGTGCATAATGTCTAGTTTTCTCAGAACACGACTCATATGAAAACGGGTGGTCTGGGTCGTTCGAGCATTTGCAAGGTTACTAAGTTATTTGATCAAAGTTTAGGCCTTGATCAGAATGTTCTTCTACAGGGAATGAGTAATTCACAATAAAATTTGCAAAAAGGGCTTTGGTAGTTGTGGGAGCCTTCTGACTGCAATAAAGGACTGTCTTGACATAACGGGTAATGTGGTCCGTTATTACCACCTTTACTTTTATCAACTTTGATATAATCAATGCAAATAACTTGCATCGGCTTGGCGGTCTGTATAGAAACCGAATTTCCAGTGGGAATAAAGGATGTTTTCCTGCAAATACAAAGCCTACGGTGAGAAACATGACTGTCAGTGCACTGGTGTATTCATGGCCAGTAAAATCAGAAGCCGGAGTGACGTGTCACGCCCTTTATGGCCAACATCATCATTCCGACTTCGACACGCTGATCACTTTTCTGGTATGGCACAACGAGTTGTTGAACGTGTTCGCCATGTAATGTTGAATTACGATACATAACTTCATCAATAAGGGATAGACGACCAAATCCGTAATCAATGTTTTTACACTGATTGAAAGGTCACATCTCTTAATTTGAGCGAGAAAACATTGCTACCACTGGGTATTCCCCACATTTCCTTATGTGCGGATGAAAGTTGCTTATCTATGAACAACCACAAACAATTAAGGAGAGGCGCAGCAATCTATATATATAGGGAGAGAGAGATTGCTGTTCCTTTCCTTATTTTGTTTATATATAATTTGTATATAGAGTGAGAGGTGATAGCGCAAAAAAGAAATAAGCACGAAACAAAGCTCTGTCTGGGAGTAAAAAAATACAGACTATCACATCCGCATACTGGGATTGTAATTGTTATGCAAATCAATGTGCAAGAAAGACATTAATAAGCTGATACATGTGAGAGAGAAGCATTCATGGTTCTAGATACCCCATATCAAAGCCAGTATTTGTATAAAAACAAAACAGGAACATCTTTTTGCCGTTTGTTTTGAAGAGGTTGGCGACTATTTTGTTTCAGGCTTCAATTTTCAGATTTTCAAGTTTGGTGTTTTGAAGTGGCATGTTATCTTTGACAATTTATTATCATTCTTGATTAATAATGGTGCAGTTTTATAAATTTGCTTGTAAGTGATTTAAACTAAAATTGGTCCAAACATACTTATAAGCGAAACTCAGTAAGATTTCTGGTAGATGCATTTTATTATTTAAATAAAATTTTACGTGTAAAATCAAAGTTTAAAGCTCTAAAAAAACGTATTTGAGATGTTCTCAATATTTACTAAACTGATTAAAGGGGCCTTTTCACAGATTTTGGCATTTTTTAACTTATTCATTAAATGCTTTATATTGATAAATGTAAACATTGGATCGTAAAAGCACCAGTAAAAAATCAAGAATAAAATTAAAAAAGGAAAAGAACATTGCCCGGAGCAGGTTTCGAACCAGTGACCCCTGGAGTCCTGCCAGAGTCCTGAAGTAAAAACGCTTTAGCCTACTGAGCTATTCCGCCGAGTACACATACATGACGTATTTTATACCTTATATAAGCAATCTTCGTAGTTTCACAAAATTTAACGACAAAAACAGAACTCTCCAAATTATTCAATCGTTTCGCGTTGCAACGCTTTATAATTTTTAGATTTTAAAATCGTCAAAAGATGCATATAATGGCTATATTAGAGCATGGTAAATGTTCAGTATTACTGTTTCCTCACAAATATCAAAACTAAAACGAAAATTTGCGGATCTGAAACAACTTTTTTCAATTTTGTCAATTTACCAAAGCGTGAAAAGATCCCTTTAAAATACGTTATTTTGTTTTCTTAATATATTAGTTAACGATAAAAAATATTCAACTATGATATGATGTGATGATATGATGCCTTAAGTAAACTTTAAAAGTTGCAATAATATTCGGTACATTCCATAAATGTATTAATATCTTTATTAAATTTTCACTATTAAGTTTAGATTTAAAATACACAATTTCAACACGAACAAAAAATAATTGATGTTTTTCTTCGATAATTACGGATTGTCAATTTAAGCAAGATACTGGTCTTGAACAAACATCTGCGATCGATGCACGAAAGCATTCCCTCAGTTGGAGACGATATGTCCCAAAAGTGGATTTAAAGTATTAATCGGTATGTCTGTGACACCACATGTCTGTACATGTATAGATGCAGTTATTAAGATAAGATACCATGCTTCACCTTTTAAAGTGATAGTATGGGCATTGTTCACTGTTGAATTGAGATGAAAATAATTAACTGGTCAAAAGAGTTAGTTAAAATGTGGTAACTGACCAAGTATCTGCAACTCATCTTGCTACCAGTTATTTATAAAAATATATATATATATTATATTCGATATTTTACATGACTCAACCAGTTCTCTAAGCCGAAATGATCCGTAAAACAAAATAGTGTCTGTGTGTCGTATGAACGAATATGCACTGAAACTAAATTGAGATTAACATCGTACATCGAATCATTTCTGTCATCAGTTGTCAAAACGAAAGTACGGTTGATATTCAAATGCATTATTTTTCTCTTTCCGGGATATTGTTTTAGTATGTTGATGCTGCATTAACAAATATACATGTGTATGAAGTGAAAACACCAAAAATAAAACAACGGTTGCGTTATACACCTATAAACTGTTAGATGTCCATAATATCACTTTAATAACTTGTAAAATGACAAGCAATGCATCGTTAATGCTGAGTTTTATGAATCTGAAAATTTAGATGAAACTAGTTTCTATTAATCAACAAATAACGGATACAATATTTATTTAAAACATCCGTACTATTATCTGATGATCAAATCTATAACATAAAATATTAAAATCTTCAGATATATCAAAGAAACTTGCCTCATTTCATAAAATGGTTCAGGGACTGATATATATATATATATATATATATATATATATATATATATATATATATATATATATATATATATATAAAAGCTAAATCTATATGACATATAGATTTAGCTTTTTTTAAGATACCTGTATCGTTCTTTAGTACCGTAATGGCGGCACATGAGAGTATGCAGCGGCGGTAATTAGGATTTTATCGATTTCTGTGACTGTCTGTAATTTAAATAAAAACAGACCCAATAACTGCTTTCACTCGTCTGCTTAATTTAATGGATATTTAATATGGGAATTAATCATTTAAATTATATAATTTAGTTTTATCTATTCATCAGGTTGAAATGTTAAAAGATTCCATGAATTATAAACATTATCTTTATTTTGTCTTCATTATTTCAATTTTCATCACTTGAGCTTATCGAATTTGGAAAGCAACTTATTAAAAATACATTTCAGATTCTACTAAGTAACTCCCCTTTGACAACTGATGTATTCATGATAGTCAAATGTTTGTATCATTTATTTGTTGATTGTTATTCAAAGTTAAATAATTGTTTGTTTAGGACCATCCTACTTTTGTCTGACTAAATTCGTACCTATATATATAAGATATTAGAATTTACTGACTATACTTTTATTTCATATAACTAAAGACTATTTTGACTATTTGCGTTGATGATGATGATGATGATGATGATGATGATGATAATGATGATACTGATGATAATGATGTCATTATTATCATCATAATCATCATCATCATCATCGTCATGATCATTATCATCATTATCATAATCGTCATCATCATCATCATCATCATCATCATCATCATCATCGTCATTATCATTATCATCATAACCATCATTATCATTATTATTATCGTCATCATCATCATCATCATCATCATTATCATCATCATTATCATGGTGGTGATGACGACGACGACGGCGGCGGCGGCGGTGGTAATAGTAGTAATAGTAGTAGTAGTAGTAGTAGTAGTAGTAGTAGTAGTAGTAGTAGTAGTAGTAGTAGTAGTAGTAGTAGTAGTAGTAGTAGTAGTAGTAGTAGTAGTAGTAGTAGTAGTAGTAGTAGTAGTAGAAGTAGTAGTAGTAGTAGTAGTAGTAGTAGTAGTAGTAGTAGTAGTAGTAGTAGTAGTAGTAGTAGTAGTAGTAGTAGTAGGGGGTGGAGGAGGATGTGGGGGAGGAGGAGGAGGAGGTGGGGGAGGAGGAGGAGGTAGGGGAGGAGGAGCAGGTGGAGGAGGTGGAGGAGGAGGAGGAGGTGGTGGGGGAGGAGGAGGAGGTGGAGGAGGAGGAGCAGGTGGAGGAGGAGGAGGTGGAGGAGGAGGAGGAGCTGGAGGAGGAGGTGAGGCTGGGTTTAATAATGTTACAAGTTATCTCCAAGGTGTTAGTGTTACAAACGGTTCGCCGATTAAGTATAAGTTTAAAGGTTGAGAAAGTAGTTCCAAACCGTTTTAGAAAAGTCATCTATGAAAGTGTTATATTACCATGAGAAAGTTACAAGTTATATGACAAGGGAAGGCACTGACCAAAACATGACTGGATATATCGCATTAATGATCTTCGCTGAGATTATCGCTTAGTGTGTAAAGTAAAATATGTAACGTTTACAATTACTTGTGATTCGTGGGCTTTATTTGAGTTATATTATCAAAGCACATGATAATCAGGGATCTAGCTTTCCGCTTTAAACGGAACTTTTCGTTTAATGGAAGCCTCTTCTAAACGAACATTGAGTTTAGGCGGAAAGGGTTGTTCCTGATATTCCTGTGCGGGCTAAAAGGGCTAATCTGGGACGACATCATACTTATATAAATTAATCTCCGTTTTCCAAATCTTTTAATAGTTAAGATATATATTGTTCGTTTACAGATAATCATTTATCTATAGGATAACATGCCAAATTGTGCGCTATGTAGCAGGAATTTATAAAATACTATAACTTTAACATACTCTAAACACAATAATAACTTCAGACTTGGCAGGTTGTAGCGGGTTACATATCTCTCTAAAAAGACACGGATTTAAATACAAGCGAATGCACTTCTGTTCAACTTCATATTCTTAATCAAAAAGTTCTTTTAGGTTTTCCCAATTATCGTTATCGTGATGAACTGTATCAACAGGACGCACACCTGAAATTAAATAAGGTTATCTAAAATGCTAACATTTTCATTAAAAATCCGTATTCATTAACACGTTGTAACAAGGTATAATCTTCATTTTAACTACATTTAAGTTACAAATAAACACAATAAGTTAAAATTCTCCTTCTTAAAAATCCTTCAGTTATTGCAAATAAATTTACTCGAATGGACAGGGTATTTAAGTGGTGTGTCACACAAAAATCTCTGCGCGGTGATTTCACTTATTTACATCAAATCCTTGTGTACTATGGCCATGCCCATTTGGCAGTCCCATTGTGCGTGTGACTGACAATAATTGAACAATAAACAATCCAATTGAGCATATGATTGACATGCATGAGTAATAATGTCTTGGAGGCCGTTTTATGAACATATCTTAGCGTGATCTTACGTAAGATTCGTAGAATTTTGTCGTACGCTTATCGTAAGTACTGCGAACCGTTTTATCAAAGATATCGCAGCTAAGATGTCGTAAGATTTGTGCTTAAAGCTACGACTGGGTAAGGCCACTCTTAGCGTTCGTAGACATGGCGGCCGCACGAGCTTTAGACGTTGGTAAACTAAGAGAGTTGAGAATGTTTCGAGAAGGAAAGGATTTTGCGATCTCCTTGATGGTGAAATATTGATACTATTGGACGTATTTATGTTTGATAACGTAAAATATAGTCGTTATATCATTCTCTGCATTAAACGTCCAAGGGAAATGAAATTTGCGATGTTGGGATAATTAATTCGTTAAATAGGTAAGTATTTAGTCATATTTGTTCAATATTTATCAAAACAAATGTTTTATGGTTTCTTTTTAAGTAAAACAGTTCATTTGTCATTATATCTTGAATTTTAAAGGTTGAATTATAATTCGGATATTGCAATATTTTGGACTTTGCTATACAAGTTAGTTATAGACGCAATTTACTGATATACCTTTTTCGCATAAAGTTTTGAAGTTTTCGTCTATCTTATAAAGGCACTGTATGGTGTCTGCGATATCTGCCCCCACCGATTATAAGTAGTAAACTTTGCAAACCCAAAATTACCAATGTTCTGTCAAAAATAGATTTATGAATTTTACAGTCAATATACATATGAACAGCTGAGCAACATCAATCTCACACTGAACGGTTAGATACAAGGTAGCAAAGTTATATTCTGATCGAGTTGCGCTCTTGCCCAATATGTTATTTTAATGACACTGAATCACACTGTACAATATCTTTGTCGGCCATCTTGCTTTTTTGACATAAACGCGGGAAATCGGATGAAGTTTTTCGACTGGTTCGCGATATTCCAGATCGTACGCTTAGCTAAATTCTTAGCTGCGACTCGATACTTACGACAGCGTTCATAAAACGGGTATTAGCGGATCGTAAATGAAATCGTAAGTGAAGGATTTAAGATAAGATGCGCTAAGATAAGATATGTTGATAAAACGGCCTCCTGGACACTGGGCAGCCAGATCGTGCCTGTGGACAACCATGGATCAGTATATGTGTCGCGTTCTGGGAAAACTGGGCATAATGCATGTGCGTAAAGTGTCGTCCCAGATTAGCCTGTGCAGTTCGCACAGGCTAATCATGGACGAAACTTTCCGCTTTTATGATATTTTTAGTTTCTATGAAATCCCTCCTTATCGAAAATCAAGTTTAGGCGGAAAGTGTCGTCCCTGATTAGTCTTTGCGGACTGCACAGGCTAATCTGGGATGACACTTTACGCACATGCATTAAGCTCAGTTTTCTCAAAACACGACTCATATGGTAATCGGGCTGACCGATCATGCTTGTAACCGACAGTCATGGGTCACTATGACCATAGAAACTGGATAAGTAATACACTTGTCGAAGTCGTTAATTGTGCAATAATTGAAAACGTGTTTAAAACAGTACATGATTTTATTTAACAAAAAATACAAATAGTTATTACAGTATGCAATAGTTGAAATAAATAGAATAATCTATATATATTATATATGTGTATGAATGACCGATGCAATCTTTAAAATGGCTGTATAGTTATAGTACTTCAGATCATGTTGATTACGTGTGATAGTCACTAAGCAGTTATCTGTTAGCAACAACGTTTAAATGCTGCATACTGAATTTCTTTGTTCAGATTATTCTTTCGTTTTGATATAATATACTAAAGCTACTCTTCTTCGTTATCAAAGACCGAATACAATGCATAGAATATAAACACACAAAATATTATCAGGTCCGAAACAGTCAAGAACAATGCAAAGTTAATAAAATGGAAGTCCCAGTCATTAACGAAGGACGGGCACTCTAGTTTCATGGCTCGGTAGTTTCCAAAGCACCATGCCATTCCTGCAATGAAAGAATAATATTCGACTATTTGTGCCGCGTCGTGCGACAATGGGTTAATGCAATTAATTATTTCAGTGCTAGAACCGAATTCTGAAGGCCTTTGCAAACAGTTTGGATCCTGATGAGACGCCAAACAACGTGGCGTCTCATCAGGATCCAAACTGTTTGCTATTCTTATAGTATTCTTTGAAAAAAATCGAAGAAATGCTAATTTTAGAAATTCAGCAGACGACATTTTAGCAGACGACAATTTTCCCAGCATGCAAATGGTTAATATGCATCGCGCAGACAGGTCGGGAGCTTCCCTGACCGCTGTAAATTCATGCAATATTTCGTGGTCTTATTAGCCAACATGGTAGCTCCTGACCAGACTGCGCGTATGCACAGGCTGCTCTGGAGCTACGCTGGTCGCATAAACCATATGAACTATTTTTGCATGACGCGGCTCAATTTATATATGCTACCTTACGCGAGTTAGTATTACATACCATATTTTATTTTATTGCTCCAAAAATAAAATCCTCATCACATGATAATCATGTTTTTATTAGTCTGCAATTTTATCAAATCGCCGCACTTACGTTTTAGCGATTCAGCCGCTTCATTCAAATGAGTACGTTAAAGAGTTTGCAAGGAGTAATCGGGAATCGTTGTGTATTTGGATGCATGACAATAAAACCTTGAGTAAAAGCTGCGGGTACGTTTTACCTGTTCAGAGCAAAACCTTATTTCGTTCTGGAAGGATTTTAAATGAATATGGTGTACAGCGGCAACACGAGCAGGAATTGTGTCACCGGTTTTTATATGAAAAAAAATGCATGTAACAAAAAAATGGGATTTTAAAAACGTATTTTACCCTTGATGCTTACAAATATTGCTTTGCTATTTGAGGATGAGAAGTGAGTTAGTATTTTTGTCTTTTAAACAAAAACGACGACAGCTTACGTGACAAAGAAACCGCTCCAAATGGTAGGTAAACAAATAATAACTTTAAGCGATGTTGTAATTGCTGAATTTCCTTAGCACTGTAAAGCAAATCACATCACAGAAACATCAGTCTAAGATTAATTGCATTATACATAGAGGTTATTTGTTGGATTCGGTGGATTATCGTTTTTAATTCACGAGTGATCATAGACAATGATATTTTCACAAGTGGCGCAGCCACGAGTGAAAATATATATTTTCTATGATCACGAGTGAATTAAAATCAATATTCAACCGAATCCAAAAAAATTTCTTTTTATTTTATGCTTTTTTTGCAGTTTATATACATTGTTAAAGAGTTTTACTTAAGAAAGTCGTTGGGATTATGTTGTCATTTTGTCAAATAAATGACGTCATTTCACAGTAAACAATGAAAATTATCGATAATTTTCACTGATAATTTTCATTGTTTGAAACAGTGAAATTATCCGTTTTAATCCACCGATATTTGTCTATAAACAACCGGAAAGCATTAAATAAAAAAACATTAAATTAAAGACGTTTTCTCATTTGAAGGGTCAATAAAAAGGCTCATAAAGGTAAGTGTAAGAACGCCTATATGCTAATGATTATAATATGTAATTATACTTCGTGTATACTTAATATAAGTGAAGTTTTTGCTTATAAAAGGTATAACTTTGTTAAAACAATCTACGATATATTTCAATCAGTTGTGGAAAATTATTTACTAGACATCATACCTACGATAAACCAAACAACGGCGAACAAGAAGTCAACGTATATATAAATCTCCACAAACAAATTTTTCAAGGCTCTCTCCATGTGTCCTTTAACCCCCAGGACCAGAAAGGCGATCCAGAATATAAAGCCTAACGTGGCTTTTACGAACAAATATGTTCCGACGTTCCGTTCTTTTTCACAGTCAGATCCAAGTTTAGTGGCACCTTTAACAAATAAATAGATCATGCTTATGTAAACATTCACAATTGGAATTAATGGGTATTATTAATGTTTTTAAATTAGGTTTGGCTTTTAATGTTGTTACGTACATGTATATTTTAAACATACACGCTTGGTTGTTGCTGTTGTTGTTTCTGTCATACTTTATATTTATGTGTTCAATATAACAGAGACGTAGATAACTGTTATCCACGTCTCTGAATATAAGAACAATCATGCTGGTGAAATATCTGAAAGTATCATAACGAAATGATATATCATCTTAAACAAAGACGGTATAAAGTATTGGAATTTTATAAACGCTGGCTGTGATACAATTTATGATATATACGTGATCAAGTAAATAGATGAAATGTACAATATTTTTAAAACGTTACCTGCGACAAAACGGGCAACTGTTATCAGAAGGAAAATACCACATATAATGCCTGTAAAAAGAAACAAATACGTTCATTAATTCTCGATAGAAATAAAGGTGGCAGTTGTGTATGTATGAATATAAAGTTTAATGTAAGGACCATAAAACAAAACACGGAGGCGCAAGTTGGCAATTATGCAACTCCGCCATTATCACCAAGGTGATCGGGAACTGGCAGGGGCACTCTCGAGATCTCAGCAACAACCAGTTTACGGATTTATATCAGTCTGTCAACGATTCTGGTATACAGATTAACGTCGAAATATACGATAAGGAACATAGTGTGCATAACAACCGGGGTAAAATCGTTTAATCAAGTATTCGGATCATCTTTTACAATTCGGATACTCGACCAGTATTCGGATATCCGGATAATTGTTACCACCACTAGTATAAACGGTATGTCTGTCTGACGTTCCATCCGTTCTACATGTCATCCGTTCGTTCGTCGGTCTGTCTGTTCTCTGAAAAGCAAATGTTGGTAATGTCTTTATTTCTATGTGCTTGCATTTTGCATGCTAAGTGGGTAGGTAAATGAGTTGCACTCTTCCTGATATGTCAATCAGCGATATTGAAAAATTGACAGTTAGCATGTCACTTGGCTGAGCCTATGAAAAACCAGAATTCTTAGCGAGGTTAGAAAGTGTATTTATAATAATTGAGTCTGTAGACATTAACTCAATAGCATCAAATCCGACATTAAAAGGATACCATTAATTTAGAAAGCACAGCATACCTTTGTTGCGTTCGTAGTGGTCCCTTACAAATCTGCGTAGAACATTTTTAACAGTCTGTCGAAATTTGTCTGCAAATTAGATTATAAACGCCTATATTTCAAACAATCGAATTGAAATGTAAAAGTGTTATTGTTATTAGAGTTGGGGGTAATATTTAGAACATAAATAAATTGTCAGCAAAAATATTAAGTGTTTATACAAACATTACACAAGCAATATTGTCCTGATTCATACCTCTGTATTCTCTGGCAGTCGCAATCCTCCCGGGAGAACTACTGCAAAGAAATCATACGATCTGTAACTGACAAATGATGACAAGATAACGCTTTCGTGCTCATAACGAGTTCTAACAGATCGAATACCATTTGCATAAGAATAGTAAACGAAAACACGTAATGCCATCCTTTTTCGATTTCCCGCATTAATCGTGCTTTCCATATTCTATTTTTTATGACTAAGATTAACGAAAATCATTGTCTTACAAAGTACTAGATGGATAGTTCCATAAAGCCGATAATATAATGGTATAATGACAAATACTTTTCTGCGTGAAAACTGTACTTATTTGATTTTGGAAAATGCCACGATAGCTCTAACTGAAAACGCCACATGAAAAGTGTTGAAAATTTCACTTACGGCACCGTGGGAATTTGACGCGTATTTATCATATCCGACACTGGTGGTGCGGAAGGCTGGGGTCTCAATTGAACAACTGAAGTAGAGGGCGGTTGTGGAGAGAGTGGGACGTTTGGAGGAGACGTAGCTTCTAGTATTCCCTGTAGGGCAAAGTTTGGCGGAAACCCGTTGGGACAACGTGTTGACGTCGGCAGTTTGGACAGGAAACCTGGTTTCTGTAATAAATAAGCTTAAGCCAATTCAATAGTTTCCCTATATGCAAGGTTCTTAAAAATAAATATTCACATACCGGGTATCTCTAACTCATGAAACCCAAAGTATATATTAAGTTGTCTCTACATTATACATCAAAAACAGGCGAAAAAATCTTTTTCATAAAATTTAGCGAGTCAACTAACCCCAGGGAAAAAATACATAAAAATTAATTTATAAATACTCCTTGAAAGTATTGATAGCAAGGATTGTTTCGTCGGATAACTTTTAATATGACAAAAGCGAACGGATACCAGTAAAATAACAAAATCAATCGGATAAATATTAATAATTCAACGAGATCACCAACGACTTTTAATGTGTGACAGAGCGTAGTTTCATTGGTTGCATTCCTTGCAGAATTTTACAAGTGACCAGACATACGTCTCCTCACATTCTATACATAGATGGTGACGTCACTACGTTATTGTCAGAAAGACCGGTGTGTACACAATGCGTCTCCTCATGAATTCGACCTTTTTGCTAATCAATCCCCCCACGGTCGATATGGAAGCACCGCGTATTTGTGTGAACGTGGGTTCCGACAATTATATATTTTTGCAACTATTTTTTTTATTAATTCAAACACATTCACGCCTAAAATTGTTTAAGTATAATAAATAATCATGGGCAGTTGAAGGGTATAGTAAAAATTGCAGTCAGATCACAGTGATGTGAACAGAGGTCGAAGGTCGAGGTTGACATAACTCTTCGATTGGGGAGAGCAATATTTACTATAACCCGAAATACGCCTTGTCATGTATTTTATTAAACTAAACAAACATTATGTTATTTAAGTTATACATTATAAGTACGTTCAGATTTTTGGACAATCAATCAAATCAATCTACATCAATGTGTGTATATATGCTCATAAGTGTCTACGAATTACTATCTAATGCGGATTTTTCGGCAAACTTGTGTTGAACATTTAAAAAAAACACGCGGTTTATACTAACAAATTACAGGTAAATCGGGACATATTACTTTTCAACGTCAAAATTGTGCAAAGGTAGGTACATGGGATACGGCAATTCGACACGAAAGTGACGTATAATAATTTTAATTGAACATATCATTTTAAGTTGCAATTGTTACAGTTGGTGAATGTTTAAACACTATACAATATTAAACTGAAGGTATTACCCAGATAATATACAGATGGTCCTATGTCAATATTTCAATAAACTATAAACGCCCTATTCATTCCTGGCTTGGTCGATTCTCAATGATTGGTGTTTCTTAATTAGTTGAGACTCGTATTTTGTTTAATCGATATCTAGCATTTATAAATCAAACAAACATAAGAAGTAAATTCACGGTGTCAATTGAAAGGTATTGACGCTTTATTTGTTTAATATCTAATTATCGCAAAACGGTTAACACATCTATCTCGCAGCAAACAGCATACATGATGACAGTGCTCCAGATAACATGCGTAAAGGCGTAAAAACGAATTAATTTTCTTAAATAACGATTTAGATTTAAAATCTTTGCGTAAAGTTACGCGTTGAAAAAATAAAACACGAATTTGAAATTTTCGAACATGCGTAAAAGTTCCAGTAGCAAATTATTTACGTTAAACATTTCATCCCAATTCTGACTCGTTTAGGCGCTCAATAAAAACATTAAGTCAACGTCACTCAAGCGTTTGCTGTGAGGAAAAGAGCCACACCTAAGAACAGTCGAATGGCAAAACGGTCTGTTCTCCTAATATTGCAGGCGAGTCATTACTGCTATTGTACCTTTTTAATTACAATTATTCACTAATAATAAATATTGTAATTTGTATACACAAGTTATATACTGTATACCTATTCAAAATGTCATTAAAATCAAATGTTAAATATAGTTTTTGATATGACTTTAACGGCGACCAACAGGCCATTATGACCTAAGCCGAAGTGTCAGTAAGCGTTTTACATAAAAAATCATAATAGTCGACCGAAGCGGTGTATCGAAGCGGGGAAGGCAAAAGAAGCCATTTCAGTGTAAAAAATCCACGCTGCATGCATTCTTTCAATTAGATTCTCATGAACCAAACACCCAAAGCATGGTTTCGTCAATAATTGATGAATGTATAAGCTCTTGCGTAAATGACTGAATCTAAAGCAGTTAATTAAAAACAAAAGGAAAGCCAGGCTTTTCCAAGACTATAAACCAAAATTTTAAATTATTGATGTGTCAAAAACCATGAATACACAATTATTTGGTAATATATTTTTGAAGAATCATTACTTTTATAACAGGGCGTAAAATAAGAATTCATTTTTAAAATAGGGTGTAAATAAGAATTTAACCAAATTTTTATCTGGAGCTCTGCATACATGTATATATAATAGCGCTAAATCAGTGAGTCCTTCATGTGGTGTGTATGCTCGTGTACCATAAACTTGAAATACTCGTATATTTGATTTCTTTTTCTGCTAAGACAATAAAACATGTCTACAAATATTACGACAAAATCGACTGACACCGATTGATATTGTTCACGATAAACTAAAGCTGTCTGTAATTAATAAACTCTCCACTCAACACTTAATTGTGTCATGACTTTATGTTTTATTTCTCCACTTGTAAACATACTTCATATCTTTGTAAAGCTAAGTCGATTTGATCGATATTTCGATTAGGGAGGGCATTGTTTCAATTGTTAACTCCAAACATTTGAAGTGTTTGTTTCAAAATAAAGAAAGCACCTTCAAACGAACATGTATTTGAATCATCGAAATAACGGGGAAATTTTTCTGCGGCGATGCAGTTGATCACCTAAATTGGATTAAATTTTCTATGATCTTCATCGCTTCACATGTCACAACTAAAAGTGTATATCTATCCGCACAAAGGCATTTTAAAATAAGTAATGTTGACTCTTTACTAACCTAGCATCTTTCGGTAAACCTGACAAACATTCAGCGCAGTACGTGTGTTGGCAAGGCAACATGCGCGGATTGGTGTACCGATCCAGGCATATCCCGCACTCTAGATGCTCCTCTAAACGTCTTGTTTGGGACGCCATCATATTTGAAAACAAGCTTCAACATTAAAACCAGTGGTTGGTATCACCATTTGGTGACAACTCAAAAAAGAGTTACATCAAACATTTAATAACTCAAGCTGGTCCGCTTTCTTTTCGGCGTAGTTGTCTAACCCAATTTATGTTAAATGAATGTTGAAGAAATTTCTCGAAAGTAGACCCGAATGAAATGAAATATGATATTCAATTAAATATGAAATTGCATAGGCTAATATGAGATAAATTATTTATATATTTTTCTAGATGAATTATTAATGTATGTATTGATGTATCAAAACATAAACAAATCAGTAGAATGTTTAATACCTTTGCTGTGTGTACTATTAATATATGCACATATAAGTTTTGTATGTTTACTATAAAATCATTGTTCATTTAAAATGTGTGTACAAATGTTATCTATTTCCCTATTTCTAATTATATTTGCTCACAATCGCTTTAATATAAATGTAGGTTCTTTAAGCGTGAAACTGACGATGCAACTGCGAAGACGAGAAGCGAAAAAATAATTTAGACGATGTATACGATCCTTAACATATTAAAGCGAAATTTTTACCCGTAAATATTTTGAAATACTTCTTTGAAAGGTAATGTTTTACACGGGGTCAGATGGCTGTGTATGGAAAAACAACACTGTTGATAATTACTACTTACGCCGAAGATCTTTTGTACGACTATTTATGGGTTCACAAAATGATATATTTGAGTATTGGAAGAGTCTCTGGATCTATGTAAGTACGGCTCTTTTCTAATGCACAATTTCAAATTTATCAAAACTAATGCCATAATTTTCGATCATCTAGTATTACTGGTTCCTTTAACTTGACTAAACAAGCGCTTTTTTACAAAGTTTACGTTTCGGAATACTATATATGATCGGGTTTTGCCCGACACAAAATTATGTTAAATTTTATGCTTTAATGATTGCCATTAAAATACATGATTAAAAACAAAAAAGTTATGATATATTAAATATTAACTTACAGTTTCTCTTGTAAGCTTTAGATATATAATACGACCAATCACGCTATACTTCCTTACAATTCGTAGAATTGTTTATCAGCTCACGGATTTGATATGTACCAATTAACTTCCTTCTCCTCTTAAATGATATTTACATTTCTTGTCGTAGTTCAATCAACTATTCAATAGAATATTGATCGGCATGGTTTTGCCAATGATTTTACAATAAAGCTTATCTTCGGTCGTTGATTTTTCATGATTGACAAACGTCATACACAATTGATATATAATGATTTTAAAGTTACTGTATGTATATTTGACACATTGGGAGTCGAATCGAGTTTGGTTTTAAAATATTGGAAACAAGACAAGAACAAATAGTAATGCAAACTATTTAAGATAATATATGTGCTATACTCTTCTGTAGTTCGCTTGCAATTTGAATTGTTTACATATATCACCCAAAAGAAGCTTATTGCGTACGCTGTCCGATGTTTGGGTTCGACTTTTTCAATGGTTCGATCCCCAATGTGGGAGCGTTCTTTAGACTCACCTAAAGACACCAAGTCTACCCTGGACACGGACTCGGTAACGTTTTAATAAGTCTTACGCTCTGGATGCAATGGAGATTTAATAATTATGTTAATGAAAACCAAACATTATATTAGTGACAAAATATAACAATGATGATAGTCTATAGTTTTCAACTCTGAATTAACATCATAATTGCTTGCTTGTGTTTAAAAAAACATCGTTTTTCAAACAAACTTAACATTTTCTATAAAATCTATATAAAAAAGGTACAAGCTAAACCCCAATTAGCCAAAATAAATCATGTTTGTTTCCACAAAACAACTTAAACTAAAAGTGCATACGTAGTTTTTTTTCTAGTTATTTCCTTTATGTGAGGGTAATCTGCCAAATACAAATAAAAAAACAAGAGCACCGCATAACGGGTGCCACGCTCGGCTGCGGGTGCATTTTTGAAAAAAATGAAAGCTTGTCAGAATTTTTTTAGAGGTCACAGTGATCTTGACCTTTGACCTAGTGATCTAAATATGGGTGTGGCGTGTACAACTCACCAAGGTGCAGCTACATATGAAGTTTCAAAGTTGTTGGTGGAAGCACTTTGATTTTAGAGCCAATGTTCAAAACCTTAATAAAATGTTAAGGTTTTAGCACGACGCGGACGGCGGACACGACGACGGACACGACACCACACGACGAGCTGGCTATGACAATACCTCGGGTTTTCTCCGAAAACAGCCGAGCTAATAAGGGAAAACGAAATAGTTATTTTACGCATATGATCGAATTTTGAGAAAAATATTTTTTTTTAACTCAACCTGAAATTCAACAAAATTTTAGGATCGGCACACACAAAATTGTGTCGGTCGGGTAAGTGGTAATTTGTTTGCGCCTTTTTTTATATAAATATTGTTATGAATATCATTGTTTTAATAAAAGTGTGTATATTTAAATTTTAATAAAGTGTGTATATGTATTACTCACCTCGTTGATTTGATACTTCCCAAATAACTTCCGCGTTCTCTTTGCTTGTTTACAGTTAAATCAAATATGCATTTTAATATTGTTATATTGATCCGCCTGGTTTTAACAAATGTTCTTATCTTCACAGACACTGATTTTCCATTGTCTGTACATAATTGACATGAACTGGGTTTAAAGTTATTACAATTTGCGAATCGGATCAAATTTGGTAAAAAGGGACTATGCAAACCTTTCTGCAATACAAATTATATAAGATAATTCAAATGGGATACCGCGCATACAGCTGCAGGTACTCGTTTATTAATTTATCAATACATAAATATACCTGCATGTAATGTACCATATTTTAACTATCATTATATTTTTGTTACTTTTAAAATACAGTAGTACTAGTAGTGATGGTGGTGGTGGTGTTAATGGTGGCGGCGGCGGCCGCCGAGGCGGCGGCTTTGGCGGCGGTGGTTGTGGTGTTGGTGGTGGCGGTGCCGGCGTTGGCGATGGCGGTGGCGTCGGCGGTGACTGTGTCGGTGGGGGTGGCTGTATCGGTGGTGGTGGTGGTGGTGGTGGCGGTAGCGGTTACTGTAGCGGTGGCGGTGGTGGTTGCGGTGGTGTTGTTGGTGGTGGTGGTGGTAACACTGCATGTTGTGGTAGCAGCAGCAATATCTTCAGTAGTCTGTAGCAATAACAATACCTGTAGCAGTCAGTATAAGTAGCAACAATAGCAGCAGCAGTACGTGTAGCAGTAACTAGCAGTTACAGAAGAAGCAGCAATGGTAGAAGTAGTATTTGCAGTAGCAGCAGCCGCAGAAGAAGCACAGCATGTAGTAAATTGGGAATTCAAAACATGAAACTACTAAACCCTTTCAAAATCTAATTGAAACAAACCTTTGAAAAGCGTATTTCGAACAAAGCAATAAAGAGTCTTTTCAATAAATTTTTCTGAAAGAACTTGATGCGGTTACAACTTATAATATAGATGTCGTGAACAAGGCTGTTTGAATTGGATTTTTGGTTTTTATTGTTGGCAGTACAGTGAATGTTTTGTTAATCCTGCATGGTTTAGTTATAAAAACACATCTGAACTTCGATGTTAAATTCGTAAATCAGCGTTTATATTATTTAACTTATTATTAACAAACATTTCATACATGTGGAAAATAAAGTTATAGAAAATATAAACGATTCCCAAATATTTGCAATGCCAACAGCGCCCATGTGTTTCGATAAAAAGGAATTCGTTATTGTGTTTATACTTAGGCGACTAAAATATATTCAAACGTCTTTAGAAACTGGTACCACGCAGGGGCGTAACGTTTAAAAAATATTTTACTCGGAATATAAAGAATAGATTTCAATAAGGTTTATAGCTGTGTGAAGTGACGTATATGACCACCAGTGTATTCACACTAAGTGACGTTTATGACCACCAGTGTATTCACACTAAGTGACGTATATGACCACCAGGGTATTCACACTAAGCCCTGGGCTTTTGTTCAGTCAAATTGATCAATGGTTCAACTTATGCACACTATGTTTAACAGTCGGATAACTATATGTGCTTCCGTTACATAAAGGGGTGTTCGGAGAAAACAATGAAACCTTCTAAAGTCAGCCGTGTATTTTAGAGTATTTTTGACCATCTGCTTGTAATGAAAGATATCCCGATACATGCTTACCAAACACCAGTTTAAGAAACCGATACAATTACAATGTTCAACTTTTGTAATGAACAATATTTACGAATAGTTCCTTCCAGTTATCGTCATAAACTATTATCGATTTTCATCAATGTTAAATATTTGATTTGAAAGTGGCTGGAAAGGCAAGTGTGAATTTCATTGCAATTTTATGTTTTTGTGCTTGACAATAATATAGAAATATTGAAAAGAGAATTTCCTACTGAATCAAGCATGCGTTAATGCCCGGACTCACGTTATAAAATCACTGTGTGTGCACTTCAATTGTTATAAGCAATGTTTTCTGTGCTGCGATGCTTATATCATAACAGCGACTGCAAAAAAGAAAAACTATTTAAAGCATCGTTATGTGGATCCACCCATTTTTTCAGCAAATTAACAAATTGCATCATATTGTTGACGCACACATGAATATATGTTTGTTCTTGTTGGCGGAATAATGTCATTGCACGAGGCAAGTTGGTCGTAACACCTATTTGACATGTTATCTTCAGAATAAAACTTCTCGCTGTTATTACCCCTCCTACGGAAAGACGGAAACCACTGAATTCACAAAAAATCGTGTTACATCTGATTAGATTATGGGTTTGGGGCTTTTTCAAAATGAACTTAACTTTTCCACAAAATGGCTTCGCGTTGTATGGTTTACATAAACAAATGTAAGGAAATATATATAATAACGACCCTCGAAGGGTGATGATGGTTGATTTTTTTTTTTTAAATCACACCATTCGTGGATCAGCCGGTGTAAATGTACTAACTAATCATACATATAAGTGACAACTTCCTGACTTAAGACGGGGAAAATAGCCTTACAAATAATTTCATGACCAAGTTAGCGGTATGTAACCTTCGAATCTATTGCACAACTTAGTGGCATATAGCCTTAAAACAGTATGGTGTGGAATTATTATGTCAAATTTACCTCCCTTGAACAAACTCCCGCGAAATTTGACATATATCGAACTCAAAATGAGTAAATCTAAGGATTTAAATGGTAAATATATCGGTCATATTTCAGATAATTATTTATTATTTGAAAAAGAAAAACTAAAGTATGAGTCACCATATAATATGCCCGATGTTAACCATTAAATGATAATTATAGAACTGGTCAAACGTTTCTTCTAGGGGATGATGCCTTGATGGACGTTTCGTGCCACTACCAGTTCGTGCCACTGATATTTGTGTAGGGAGACATTGGACGTTTCGTCCCACTGATAATATATAGGCGTATAGTTGTGAATAATACCGTATATCAGGTGTGAATCATAATGGGAAACGTTCGTATCTTTGATTGTCTCATACATGCCATACGTCCCGGATTGTCCCGGTAATGAAGAACGTGTCCCGCAGTCCCAGAAATCTGTCAAATGTCCCGGATTTTACAAAATCCATATATACATGTACCTTATCTTAGGCTTAACTGCACCTCGAATCTGTGTACCCACTAATCCGCAGCATCTCCATGGCAATACTAGTCCAAATAATTAGACGTAAGCTACCCCGCGTCGATGTAAATCTACCTCATATTTATAGGAGTATGGCAATACCTACCCATATAGGTTACTACGCTACGTGTCAAAATCGATCAATAACAGGGGTCCTCTTATCATATCGATTGTCTCACGTTCGCAGTCAAACCGAAAAGGCTGCATTGTTTAATGTGATTGTAAATTGGCTTGAATACATGAATACTGATTTTACAATGCCTACCAAAAATGCATATATGTTTAAAGATATCGCTTATCGATATATGTATACATGTCCCGGAAAATCGGCAAAAGTCCCGGAAAATTGAGCTCAATTTCCTGGAATTGGTCTGAAAATTTATGGCATGTATGGATTGTCACCTCTGTGTGTTTACAATAAAAGGAACTGAAACTAAATAAAAAGAAATGTCAAAACAAAGACAAAAGATTACCTTGTACCCAGCTTAACTCATACCTTATTTTGCATTCATGATTAATTGCAGATTTCATTGATGGTCCACCCCATGAAAGGTTTTGCAAGGTGTTTTTTTTAGCATCCCTAACATTCAACATGATTCCCTTGGTTGTATGTAAATATGGATACCTGGACTGTTGGGCCGTAAATTAGCTCAGCTGTAATGGCCCTCTGATAAATGGTCTCTTCTTTAGAATCTCTCTCTGATATGTAATATTTTGTTAAAACTTCTCTAGAGTGCGCTTAGTAAATATTAATTGTTAAAATTAATTAATTTACAGATGGGTTAAACTTCTTAATGTTCCATTTCTCAGAATTTAGCAACGATTTAAATTGAATAACACTTGTGGCAGCTATTGTTGATTCTTCCAAACAGTTCCAGTAATCAATTGATCTTTGACTAAAGGTGTTGAGTCTTACATTGCTTTTGGAATTCTTGCCTCTTAATTTGACTAAAGCTGTTGAGTCTTACATTGCTTTTGGAATTCTTGCCTCTTAATTCCAAGTGATGACCACGAAGATTATCCTCAGCCAGATGGAACAATTTTTCCCAGTTTAAATCATCCAGCGCATGTAAAGATTTGAAAATTTGGATCATATCGGCCCTGTCCCTTCTGTACTCAAGTGTGACTTGGTCGATCATTTGAGGAAATGTATTTTAACAGAGAATCAGGAGACTTCAATTTATTTTAACATTTACCCATTCCACAATTATAGACACACATAATGCAAACTTATGATTACTGCATAAATATGACTTTTCCCATCTCTATAAATTACTCGATAATTCCATCTCTTTTCTTCTTCAATTGTTGATAATTGCAATCGTCCAACTCGATCGCAGCTATTAACCCACTGGATCGCTGGGAGTCACATTTAACCATTCCACAAGTATAGACACATATAATGCAAACTTATGATTACTGCATAAATATGACTTTTCCCATCTGTATAAATTACTCGATAATTCCATCTCATTTCTTCTTCAATTGTTGATAATTGCAATCATCCAACTCAATCGCAGCTAATTACCCTCTGGGTCGCTGGGAGTCGCAACTGGTAACAAGATTTTTCATAGAAAAGTGTGGCCCGGAATCCAAGCAGCACTTTAATTGTTAATATAAGCAACATAAACTATTTTCTGGCATAAATAAACACAAACAGAATATACATAATCACTAATGCTCCAACTAAAACAACTTACTTGATTTGGTGTGCCACATAATAATGATATTAATCCAAATTTTCAAACATGTCAACGGTTCATGAAAATAATTTTTGCAATGTATAAAGCCCAGTATTTAGAATTAAAAAATACGCAGCGAAAATCTTCCGCGAGATAGATCTCGTGTCTAATCAACCAATTGTAATACAATGTACACAGACTTTCTCTGGAACCTCCGAAAGATGGAACGAATAGTCAATTCAAAACTCTTGCTTTCTATTTGATAAAGGGTTTTGTGTAAAGTTTTTATTTTGAGTATTTCTCCACAAATGACTCGCTAATTGATATCGATGACAGGTATTGAGTTTGTTCTGATGTATTAATTCAGCTAATGGAACTCAAATTTTATAGATATACGTGAGAATTTTTTTTACATGGAATTTTGTTTTATCAGAAAGAACTCAGCTGTACGTATGTTCTCATAAAAGCTCAGAGCATTCAAAAAGAACAATTGTTGAAAGCAAATCTGGCTAATATTGACAATTGAAGTGATAATCATAAAGAATTTCATAAACACAAACATAAGGACAGGTTATTCCAACGGAACACATAAATCCCCTGACCCAATTTTCGCGAAAAGGTACAGCACCTCTGATATCAAGGAAGTAAAATAAGTTGTTGCCACAAATTTGCACTAATTCTGAATTGGGATATTTACATGTCATTGACACTTGGATCAAATGTTCTTATTTTGCAACAATTCAACAGGCAACAAGAGTCATGGCATTCTGTGCTTTTTCAATGAGCCAGATGATTATTCTTCAGCTAGATTTTATTTAGTTAATTAATCTTTTGTTTACAGCGTCAGCTGCTGTACTGGACTACCTAAACAAACAGAATCGACCCTACAGTGCCATAGATATTTGTAACAATCTGCATAAGGAATTCGGGAAAACTGTAAGAAACACTTGTTTGAAGTCGACTTCCTATTATTGAAATTTTTA
This sequence comes from Dreissena polymorpha, assembly GCF_020536995.1. Classification (NCBI taxonomy): domain Eukaryota; kingdom Metazoa; phylum Mollusca; class Bivalvia; order Myida; family Dreissenidae; genus Dreissena; species Dreissena polymorpha. The sequence goes on along the minus strand of NW_026273317.1, from coordinate 11,785 downwards.
TTTCTCACTTTTGAACACTTTAATTTGTTTTCACTTAAGCATGAACTTTTTATTTATAAATTTGAAGATTAAGGTAGATTTTACTGATTTATATTCTGGCAGATTTAAGTGCCAAAGAAGGTTTAGGAAGAACTTACAGATAAGCCCATTTAAGAAAACTTTCTGAATGAGTGAAAACCAAGACTAGACTTTAAGCAGATAGCATCATATTTTGTGTTGTCATATTAATTAAAGTATAATATTTATACCTGGTTGTAGGCTATAGTTAAGGCGTGTGAAAGTCTTGCTGAGTCTGGTCAGATTAAAGAAAAGGCTTATGGCAAACAGAAAGTCTATGTGGCTGACCAGTCACAGTTCCCTGAGGTAAGTCTATGTGGCTTGCCAGTCACAGTTCTCTGAGGTAAGTCTATCATGTGGCTGACCAGTCACATTTCCCTGAGGTAAGTCTATGTGGCTGACCAGTCACAGTTCCCTGAAGTAAGTCTATGTGGCTGACCAGTCACAGTTCCCTGAGGTAAGTCTATGTGGCTTGCCAGTCACAGTTCCCTGAGGTAAGTCTATGTGGCTGACCAGTCACATTTCCCTGAGGTTAGTCTATGTGGCTGACCAGTCACAGTTCCCTGAGGTAAGTCTATGTTACTGACCAGTCACAGTTCCCTGAGGTAAGTGTATGTGGCTGACCAGTCACAGTTCCCTGAGGTAAGTCTATGTGGCTGACCAGTCACAGTTCCATGAGGTAAGTGTATGTGGCTGACCAGTCACAGTTCCCTGAGGTAAGTCTATGTGGCTGACCAGTCACAGTTCCATGAGGTAAGTCTATGTGGCTGACCAGTCACAGTTCCCTGAAGTAAGTCTATGTGGCTGACCAGTCACAGTTCCATGAGGTAAGTCTATGTGGCTGACCAGTCACAGTTCCCTGAAGTAAGTCTATGTGGCTGACCAGTCACAGCTCTGAGGTAAGTCTATGTGGCTGACCAGTCACAGTTCCCTGAGGTAAGTCTATGTGGCTGACCAGTCACAGTTCCCTGAGGTAAGTCTATGTGGCTGACCAGTCACAGTTCCCTGAGGTAAGTCTATGTGGCTGACCAGTCACAGTTCCCTGAGGTAAGTCTATGTGGCTGACCAGTCAAAGTTCCCTGAGGTAAGTCTCTGTGGCTGACCAGTCACAGTTCCCTGAGGTAAGTCTATGTGGCTGACCAGTCACAGTTCCATGTGGTAAGTCTATGTGGCTTGCCAGTCACAGTTCCCTGAGTTAAGTCTATGTGGCTGACCAGTCACAGTTCCCTGAGGTAAGTCTATGTGGCTGACAAGTCACAGTTCCCTGAGGTAAGTCTATGTGGCTGACCAGTCACAGTTTCCTGAGGTAAGTCTATGTGGCTGACCAGTCACAGTTCCCTGAGGTAAGTCTATGTGGCTGACCAGATGCAGTTCCCTGAGGTAAGTCTAGACTATGTGGCTGACCAGTCATAGTTCCCTGAGGTAAGTCTATCATGTTGCTGACCAGTCACAGTTCCCTGAAATAAGTCTATGTGGCTGACCAGTCACTGTTCTCGGAGGTAAGTCTATGTGGCGGACCAGTCACAGTTCCCTGAGGTAAGTCTATGTGGCTGACCAGTCACAGTTCCCTGAGGTAAGTCTATGTGGCTGACTAGTCACAGTTCCCTAAGGTAAGTCTATGTGGCTGACCAGTCACTGTTCTCGGAGGTAAGTCTATGTGGTGGACCAGTCACAGTTCCCTGAGGTAAGTCTATGTAGCTGACAAGTCACAGATCCCTGAGGTAAGTCTATGTGACTGACCAGTGACAGTTCCCTGAGGTAAAGGTAAGGCTCAGCCATTTTTCTCAGCTTCCGCCCCAAAAGTTGCAAATGGGCAATTTAGTTTGCGAAAGGGGAAAATATATAAAGATTCATCTAAGTTCCTGTGTCAATTTCTTACTCGCAGGTATTTCTGGTTTTATGCCATTATCACTTTGCTTTTAAGTGGGAAAGGTATAAGGGGATACCATTCATATGCCATTGTTTAGGTTGTTTGCTCTTTTTTAAAGCCTATTTGTGCAAATACCATTCTTATCTGCAGCTGTGGTTCTGAAACGTTAATATTGTAGCAAACAAAATTGTAAACAAGTTCAGGTGGGTATATACCCTAATACTGTCCTTGGGCTCAAAGGGTCTATGAAATAATTGTGTGTGCAGGTGGATGATGCTGAAGTCAAGACAATGGACAGCAAGATAGTGGAGCTCACTGGAAAACTGCAGTCCACCTTGGAGGAAGTGAGACAACTAGAATCAGGTAGTGTGTGCATACTAACCAGTAACAGGTTTTTAGCACATCTCACCACAAGGTTATTAAGGCTGACAGTTTTTTATGACAGAAAAAAATACCAAATATTTTACCTGATTTTCCGTTTTGCAAAATATATATTTTAAGGTTTGAATTTGAAATTGTTGCATCTGCTTTACATGTGTGTATCAGGTAAAATGTTGTCACTTACAACCTGTACAACTTCGACATCTGGCTTAGTTGTTAGAGCGCTGAATTATTAATTGAGGATTGCAGATTTGATTCCTGGCCCAGCCACATAATTATGATGATAACTTGTGTGGTGATTCCAACTAAATTATAATTAGAATGAAACCTTCAAATTTTCAAATACTTTAACATAGCACATAATTTACCAGATTTGTCTGCCTAAATACCATACCTCTGCGCCCTTTTTAGAAGCACCTTTCAAGCTATTCTGCCTACCCTGACATCATCCAAACTAGTTTAATGTTTTGAAGCTAGTTTCTCAAGGTTTTTCTTCAACTTAATTTCTCACGAATAGCTTGAGAGATTTCATTCAAACTTACAAGATTTATTCCCCATATTAATACAACCCCATAGGCCATGTTTGGTCACTCTACTTTGAAATTTGTGAAAATTAAAGAATGTTTTACCCTTAGGAGTTTTCATAAATGATAATAAAATATGTAATTATATACATAAAATAGGCAGGTGAACAATTTATATGTAACCTAGTTTCTCAGGATTGACTTGAGGGATATCATTCAATCTTATTACTTTAATAGCCCCATTAACTCTGTAGACCAAGTTTGTTAACCCTGGTTTGAAATTTTACGTTGTAAAGAGCCTTTTTAAAATTAGACATTTTATTTATGAGATATATAGACAGGTAACAGACAATCAAATTGGTGTGTAGATATCTTGTACCAAAACATCTTCCTCTTGGGATTGCATATGGGATGGTTGCGTCAAGGTCACTGTTATTTAAAATAGCCAAAAGGGATTCCATCTAATTTTTCAATAACAAATAGGGTTATTATAATGATACTTCTCATATTTCTCCGTTGTACCCTGACTCCGCTTTGGTTTACACATGACATTGATGGTGTTAATGTCATATTTAGTTAGAAAAAGGTTTCTACTCAATAATTCACCAAAAAATTTAGAAATGGCTAATGAAAAAGTATATATATCGGATCTGGCACGAGTTGTCATATCATACCATATTCTATTAAACGAGTTCAGGAATTTTGTTAGTAAGCGAGCCTTTGGCGAGCTTACTAACGAATTTCCTGGACGAGTTTAATAAAATATGGTATGATATGACAACGAGTGTCAGATCTTTTTTATCACATGCTTTTAAATGAACAAATTAAATAAATATTTACGCAAACATAATGATAAATCCCGAATGATGCTTACATTTCGTGACTCATTTGACGTTGCAACGTCATTTCAGCAAAATAACAAAATGCGATTGGTCAATAAACGAAAACTAAGCCAATGAAAACGCTTAAAAATGTTGTATTACACATGTGTAATAAAAAAAATATGTAATGGTTGTATTACATGGGAAACAGGGTATAGCATGTGATAAATGTGTAAATGTCATGCTACATGTACTTAAGCTTAAAATGGAAAGCATTGAGGCTGGTTAGTAAGTCAAAAACAAATTGACTTATTGGCCTATTCAACTACATACATAGATGCCTTCCATCAAAACTTAATTTGAGATTTCAGACAGGGTCAAGGTCACTTTTTCTATGTACATGTATAGATAAATGGTTTTCACCTAATAAGTAAATAACACATTAAGTTCTTGTATTTGTTTGCGTACATGAATGCCTCACGCTGGTATATCTAGTTCTAACATTGGGTTCAATTAACTATGGGTTGTGTGTAGTCAAGTTCACAGTTTATAGATGCAGAAGAATTGTTTGTACACAATAACTTGAAAAATATCGAGAAATTGTTAAGAAACTAACAAGAACAAGTCAAGTGGAATTCTACAGCTCATTTTATTTTTGTGACTGTAGATCTTTCAAGATTTATATTTCTGCAAGAATGCTTTTTTTCAGATCTAAAAATGTTCAGTAGCTGCTTGTCAACTGAAGAGGCCAAGATACAGCTACAAGAGACAACAGCCCAGGTACACACGTCTCTGTGAAGTAGTAGTTGAAAGTAGTCCATAAGTCCCTTAACCAGTGAATTCTTACAAGATCATTATCTAGGCTTGTAAACTTTCTTGACATAATCTTTAGGTCATGTTTTATGATTGGCCAGATTGTGTCAGGAAATGTTGAGCTATCATGATTCAATTTATCTATCAGTGGCAAACAGAAATACTTTTAAGAAGAAAAAAAATTACCTTTTTAGCTGTTCTTGTTCTCTTACATCTTTGCCCAACAGTTTTCACTCAGTCTTCAAAATTTGATAGTCCTTTGTGATAATTTATCTGCTAATTTCAGTAGCATGCTGAGTAAGTCAAGGTATTGTGTTATTGCATCTGCTCCATACATGTCCACTGCTATTCGTTTAAACTAGGGATGCAAGAGGTTACAAACAAAATTAACCAGTTAACCTTTTGCCATAGCCGATTATTAACCAGTTAATTGAAAACCTAAGTAGTAAAAATGATTAAGTATATGTTAAACATGTCATATTGCTCTTACCTGTACAGTATAGAAATTTGAGATGGCCTGTGTTGAAATTATATCCGTTTCTTAATAAAAATGTATTATAAACAAAAATAAACTTAATATTAAAAAAATAATTATTAAACAAGTGCAACACTATCTAACCGTTCAAACAAATCAAGAAACATACATGTATATGCAGAACATGCACAAAACAAAAGTATTCATTTGGTCAAGAAAATGACTTTGTCCACTAGCTTGTGGCTGATTCGGATGCTAGCCTTGGTAACAAAAGGACATGTTGTCGATAAAACTTGCTCTGATTGCATGGATGTTGATGGCACAGACGAAAGCTTTAAACTGATTTATTTAGCTTGATTGCATAAAAAATATCAGGCTTATAGAAACACTCTCAAGTCCGTTTCCTGGGTTTAACCTTAGTGTCCTAGGAAGAGATCTAAAGACCACTCCAACAGTGGGGATCAAACCTGTGACCTCCTGGTTGCTATGGAGACACCATATCCATCTCTGTTCTTGATAATATATCTCTAGATTACTTCAACATTGTTCATGATATTTTAAATTAACATTCCTTAAACAAATATTCACCATGCATAGACAGCATATCACCTATAAAGCTAGCTCAAAGGTCAAGGTCACACTTAGATTTCAAAGGTCAAGATCAGCATTATACAGTTTTTCTTAGAACAACTTTATTTTTCATCATGCTGTTTTCAAATAACTTACCTCAGACGTTAGTGTGACATTAATTCCCACCATCAGTTGTTATCAAAATGTAGTGTAGTCAAAATAAGTATAAACTGTCATCGATTGACTGATAAATGTTGAACTTGACTAACTCTATTGAAAGGTTGGCTTTCTCAGTAATTTAATACTTACAGAATGCACTTAAAAATCATTTTGCTCTCATGATAAAATCTTTAGGGTTTGAGCTTGTTTTGCTAAAGTGCAAACACTAAAATAGTGAGGGAACTTGTTTGTTTTGTAGTGTGCCCACTACAAAAAGAAGCTGGCACATCTAAAGGATGGTGGAAATGTGGTCTCACCAGAGGAGAAAGACAAGGTACTGAGGCTGTTGAAGAGGAACGTCATAAGTTGTATCTTGTATTGTGTTTTTAGATAATTTTATGGACCACATTACTCACATTGGGTACAATAAGCAAGTTCCCCACTGTTCATTTATTGAAAAGTAGAACCTAATAATACTAAATGAAATAAATACATGCTTATGTGTTGCAGAGAAATGACAATTTCTGTATTACCTTATTGCCTTATCTGCTCCAACTTGTTTCAAGGCCATTGCTTCAATATCAGGGTGCAGAATCAACAGGGTTTTCAGGGGTTTACACACGGGCTGGACAGAATATAATCACACCATTAAGAAGTTTATTTTTGCAAATATCTCAAGTTATTAAAATACATTTGCAAAAATTATTAGTGCATAAAAGACAGTTTTTCTTGCAGTTTGTGCCGATATCTTAAGGCAGGGTTTTTTTCCACTTTTTGGGAAGATAGCCCATGGCTTTGGAATTGGAAATTTTATCGGCATTTTCATGAAATTGGGAAAATAAATTCATTAGCCTTTTTTTTTCACACGAAAAGTCCACTGATTAGGGAAATACTAAATTTTACATTACTCTTTATAATCATTCAAATTAAAAGAACAAAATCATATAATACTTTGTTAGGTGTAATTGAATTAAAATTGAGATAAAATACGCATTAGACACTTCTTTCTAAAAAAAGAAATAATAATAATATTTTTTAATTTTATTTTTTTTTAATTGGGATTTTTTTGCCACATTTTGGGGAAAAAGTATACTTTTTGGGATTGGGAACATAGCCGAATTTCGGCTATAAAATCGGGCCAAAAAAAAACCTGCTTTAAGGTATATGAATAAATCTTTAAATACGTCTCCATTCGGTGACAAAATTTCATGTTGCGTAAAGCATAACCAGCTAGTACAAATCGAATTTTGAACAAGAACACAGGCTTATTAAGTGAATTAATCCTAATGCATTTCACATTGCCTTTAGCAGCATAAAATCTGTCTTGTATGCACTAGTTGAAATTCTTAAGAAAAAAAATGTATTAAAAAAGTAATTTGAAATTAAGCACCACTTACTGTCGTGCTTACATACCTGAAAGTTAAAAGGGGGAACCCAACAATCCTGCACCCTGATATTGGTGCATTGATTTCATAATCCTGTGTGATAGACAATTCATTGAAAAAAAAATAAACATTCAAGTATCAGGAACAGATTAAAACAAAAAACGTTCTAGTAACCGTGTTTTTAGGGAATCTTTCATGTGGAATAATTGTGATTATAAGTTGTGGAACATCTTTCCACAGCAATGTGCAGGAACAGTAGTGTGTTCATGAGTAACCTTGTGTTTCTTCAGGTGTATAAAAATAGGGAAACATATGTTAAGGCATGGAAGAAAAGGAACGCATGGTAAGCAAGCCGTTACTTTAGTGCATCTGTGTAATTTAAATCTGTACTCAATATAGGAAATGGTTTAAATTCATGGAAACAAATAAAACATGCGCAATATCCTGGTAATTTGTCTGTATTATAAAAATGTACATATCTTTACAAAAATCGTACAGTTTTTACATACATGTATCTTAAGTTTAATAGGATCAAAAGCCTAAGTCCTATTCAGTCAGCCTTGAATCAATTTCCTGGATAGAACCAAAAACTTGGTGTTGTTAGAGAATCCATGTCCTTCTGATTGCTAAGCAGAAACCGTATCCCATATGCCACCACACTGTTTGTTGAAGTTGCATGGTTATGGGATGTACAATAAAAAACAGGATTTACAAGCCCAAGTAAGTAAACAAACTATTCAATTACAGAAATGAGAACTATTTAGACTATTGTCCTGAGGTGTATAAGCAACACAATGTTCTGTTATCGGTCCATTTCCCCTGAAAGGTCACAGGGGCCGGTCCGCACATAAGGCAGTCGTGAAGACGCAGCGATACCTGTTAATAAACTCTGACATTCACACACCGTTATCGGTCCTAGATAGTTTTCAAGTTTACCGTATGTTGGTTGTAATAATATACTGCTATATTTTTTATCCCCCAGACAAAACGACATCTTGAATGCCATATTGGAGGGCTACCCAAAACCCAAGAAGCAGTTGTATGTAGGTATCTAATTTGAGCCTCTTCAAGCAAAAATAGTTCTTATGTCATATGTGGATAGTGTTGCTGCAGACCAGTCTACACAATTGTGCATTCTAGACATGAGCTACCCTGTCCACTAATGAGACCAGATTATCTTTTGTGACTATAGGGGACATGGTAGTTCCGTACTCGAGAACTAGCTAGCTGCTGATGGCAAAAGACCTATCTTTAATGACGCAGCTCATATAAGTAGGTGACTAGAATAAATGATACCCTATGGGCTGTTTGGCTATGGCATTACCTTTGATTGGTTCACTCTCGTCTAGTTGATCTGTGCGAGTGTCTACCCCTCCTCCCCCCCCCCCCCCCCCCCGCCTTTTCATTTTGAGGTGTTATATTGGTCATCGTCCCGCATGACAAAAATATTAAAATATGCATATAAACTTATAGTACAAATATTTAAATGTTAAAAAATAATTAATCTGTTTGAATGTGTACAATGAGTCTTGTGAACATTCCTATAGGCTAAAATATATAATGTACAGTGTGTCTGTATGCAAAATCAAGTGGTCCTAACAGTTATGAATTACTTAATAAATGTGTGCTCTGTTCTTGTTCGTTCAGGAGGACATTGGAATAGAGACAGATGAAGATTGCAGCGTTAAACCTCCAGACATCTAGACTTACACAATTTTTCTCAATTTATTATTTATTTGTTTCAGTTAACAATATGTTACATTTTGCTCTGCGTAAAATACTATTTTGTGAGTTAATTTTAACTAGTACAAAGGATTTTATTGTTATGGAATGCTGTTGATATAAAATACAGTTTTCGTTTATCTGTGTAAATGTATGAAAGTGTACTTTTATTTAAATATTAAATTTGTTATTGTGATATTATTGTGTACATATGATCATGTCAATCAATAATAAATTGTGCTAAAAACTTACTGAAATCATTATGACTGCCCTGAACTTCGCCTGTGTACGTGAAGTATGGTTACTACACGTAATGAATTGAGTGTTCAACATGCAGTCCAACAGAAAGCCTGTAAAGACGCCTGTGTCCAAGTTGACGGGAAAAGGAACTTTAACATCACGCATGCCTTATTTCATGGAAAAATGAAGTTATTGTGTGTGTTTTATTTCCAGTCTTGTCATAAAACAATTGCACGCATTAACATTGACAAATAGGTTAATAAAAAGTTTGTTTTTTTCAATGAACGTTTACTTATACTTGATCAAAAACGTTGGAGGTATTATAGTTATTTTCTATCTCGAATTAATATACAATATATGTTTTATAGACTGTCTTCAAAATTCCTCGTCCAATGTATGTCACTGTTAGAAAAAAAATAAGTTAAGGAAAGCATGTGTAGAAGAACATTTAGTTGAGAAAAGAATCCATCTACACTATTGTGTGAATTGATGTAAGTTCGTTTTCCAGTAATTTTATGAACCGCGAATGTAAAGCGATCACAAGATTCGTACTGGTAACAAGCAGAGGCGTCAAAGTTCATGATTATTCCTAAAATCAGGATTTTTGCCCTTAAGACCAATTTTGATTTTGACATAAATCAGAAGATTTTTTCTGGAATTTTAAGATTATTGTCACAAAATGTCATCTTAAACACAAATTTTTTACTTTGACATATTGTTTACAAAGTCATATACAATAGTAAACAAAGTTACATGAATAATAACCCTTTTTTGCTCTGGCCCCAAAACGATAGCCTATTTTCAGGATTTTAGATTTTGGCAAATTGACACCCCACTGAACAAGAAAATGTTCGAAAAAAAACAGCTAAATACGCGCGGGCTCTACCATAGTCACTCATCTAGAGATATTTTATATAATATTTGAGCCGTGCTCGGGAAAAACAGACTTAATTGATGTGTGAAAAGTATCGTCCGTGATCAGCCTGTGGAGTCCACACAGGCTAGTCAGGGACGACACTTTCCGCTTAGACTGAATTTTTTGTCAAGGTGAGACTTTAATCTATTAATAAGTGTCGTCCCTTACTAATCGGTGCGGATCGCTTATCATGTGCAATACGTTACACACATGAATTAAGCCTGGTTTCCCATAGCGGGCTAATTCGTTCCAGTTTATAGACCATTTAACAACATCCTGTGCATTCTATACATAGATGGTGACGTCACTACGTTTTTGTCAGTAAGACAATGACATCCTATGGCCAATTATTCTGTTCTTAGGTGGTTTGCCAATGATTTTGAAGTAGAAATGTTATCACGCAATCGTGTTCTACTTTTTATTTACCACTTTTAAAGGGATCTTTTTCACGGTTTGGTAAAATTGCAAAAATTGAAAAAAAGTTGTTTCAGAATCGCAAATTTTCGGTTTAGTTATGATATTTGTGAGGAAGCAGTATTACTGAACATTTGCCATGGTCTAATATAGCCATTATATGCATCTTTTGACGATTTAAAAACCTAAAAATTATAAAGCGTTGCATCGCGAAACGATTGAATAATTTGGAGAGTTCTGTTGTTTTCGTTTAAATTTGTGAAAATACGAAGTTGCTTATATAAGGTATAAAATACGCCGACACAAATGCTTGGCAGGATAGCTCAGTTGGCTTGTGCGTTCTTACCTCAGGACTTTGATGATTAGAAGTTGAGCCCTGCTCAGGGCTACCTTTTTTTTTTACTGTAGCTTAAAATTGAATGTTAACATTTATCAATATAAAGCATTTAATGACAAACTTCAAAACATGCCAAAATCTGTGAAAGGGCCCTTTAAATAGCCAACTAGATCCCTGTGTGTAGTAGCAACTGCGCTGTTCAAATGAAATTACTATCGCTGCTCCAAAAGAAGCGAAAATACGCATGTCTGATCCATTTGTCATAACAAAGGCGCAGCGTTATGAATAACACAATGTGAAACAACTTCAATTTATTTCACAATAGCATACTTAACAGAAAGAGACATGAATAATATGCGTTACATTGTGTACGGGTATAAATAAAATGTTTTTTTTTAATTGAGTATATAGTAAGCATGGCATTTTCGTCCGATAACCATGAAGTACAAAATAAAATTAAAATAAAAGTTATTTGTTTATAGCAGCTATATGTAATAGATAAACTATACACCGGTAAACAGTTTCGTTTAAACTAGGATACAATTTATAACAGACAAGGTCTCAAAATCATACAGATAAAACAGCGTGTATGTAGTGTATTTACGCAATAAAATCGTAAAGTAACCTTGAGCATTTAACACGATTCTTCATGTGTGAACCCAATGCATAAAATTTGAGTGAAACAAACAGGCGGCATTTTTTGTTTCAATATAAAAAGTTTCAATATACAATTAAGCCCCGCTGTGGGAAAACCCGGCTTTATGCTTTATGTGCGTAAATTTATCGTCTAAGAATAGACGCACAGGCTACTCAGTGTCGACACTTTCCGTATTCATGGAATGTTAGGGCCTTTCACGTTTTGGAAATTGACAAAAAGTTGTTCAGATTCGCAATTTTTCATTTTATTTTGATATTTATGAGGAAAAAAGTAATACTGAACATTTACCATGGTCTATTATAGCCATTATATGCATCTTTTTGACAATTTAAAAACCTGAAATTATAAAGCGTTGCAAAGCGAAACGATTGAATAATTTGGAGAGTTCTGTTGTTGTCGTTATATCTTGTTAAACTACGAGGATTGCCTATATAAAGTATAAA